>NC_137005.1:40638605-40755960 GCF_032717465.1 Coenobita brevimanus | reverse complement strand
TTCCTTTGTCTTGTGTTCTTGCTATCTCGACGGCTTTCTTTGCCAGAGGAAGGAGTTGCCGAGTTAGGTGGGTTTAATATAGACTTAAGGTTACAATATCGTGTCGTGGTCGTCTGATTACAGGGAAAAAGACGACACCGTAAAGACGGGCTTAAGTTCTAAAGTTTGCCAACATTTCTGCCCCACACCGAGGGTGGCTTGTGGCATGATGCACTAGTACGGCCAAAACTTAGTCCACATTCCCTGGCCAGCACTGCATCCTGGCCATCCATAGATCTCATAAGCTCCATAACGCCTCTTCCTTACCGATTTATTTTTGGATACGGCTTGATATTTTGTACGTTATTCATGAACTTGGCTCGCTGTTGTTTTGTTTTTGTTTTTTCTTGGAGGGAACAATTTGCTAGCTCCTGGCCTTGGTTCTTTCTTCCTTGCATTAAAAAAAAAAAGATCTTGGAAGGACTAATGTAACATAGGAGAATAAGGTGTATTAAGAAGAACTAATAGCTTAGGAAATGGTGTTGCTACCATCTTCATCATCACCATCTTCATCATCATCATCATCATCTAATCCTGTGCTGCCCCATGAGAAGCGTAGGAGCCCGGGGCTAGGCAAGTTGGTCCTGACATTTAAGATGAGAGTGACCAGCCTCACTCATCCCTGAGTGGCATTACGTGAGCAATAAACCCCAACCACCCCTTGGATATAAACCTTCATCGGCTCAATCCGATTGGAGCGCCGTAATTACCCACTAAACCATCAGGCGCTATAATTTAGTTATATGGTTACCAACCAGCGTAGTAAATGGTTTCCTGGTATACAGGAAGCCATTTGGCTTATCACTTGGTGTAGAGACACCCATAGGCAGAAGGAAGAGGAAAGAGATGGAAAGAAAGACAGAAGACGGAAGGAAAGAAGGAAGAAAGAAAGGAAAGGGCAGTCACCCGAGAGCAGCATTACGTCGAGTGAGTGGATGGTGAGCGCCCCCACCTACCACTATATTGCTGTCACGCCAACTATTTCATATAACACATTCCATCGCTATGGCCAGTATGAAAATATCCGCCAGCAGTTGACTGATAGCACCCAGAAAGAGAAGATGGACATCTATCTATCTATCTATCTATCTGTCTGTCTGTCCGTCTATCTATCAATCTATCTATCTGTCTGTCATCTATCTGTCTATCTCTATATCTGTCTATCTATCTGTCTACCGACCTATCTATCTGTCTATCTATCTATCTATTTATCTATCTATAGCCAGACGCCTCCATATTGTAGCACCAGTCGAGCAGGGGAGTACTTCCAAAGTGGATGGAAAGCTGATGACAGGGGGAGCTGGAGCTCCCGTTTCATCAGCCCTCGGGACTAGTTCCTGACCATTCCCCTTTGCTGAACTTTTTCAGTGTTTCAGTAACACAAAGAGTAGGCCAGCATGCTCTCCAATACAAATTTCTCTAACTATCTATACCAAACTACATGCACAGTACACACTACACTTCCTTTTCAAAATTTAACTAATATGGCGTCTTTTCACCAAGCCTCGGAGTCCCCGGGGGGGGGGACCAAAAATGCCCCCACCATCCGCCCCTCTCCCGGTGATGACTCGAGGTGCCTGGAACCACTGTCTGACTCTCTTCTTCTTCATTTCTGCAACATTCGCGGCCTTTCCTCTAACTTTCGCTCTGTTGAGCACCACCTCTCCTCCTCTAAACCTCACCTTCTTTTTCTAACGGAGACTCAGCTGTCTGAGGCAACTGACAGCAAACCCTTTTCTGTATCCTCCTACTTTCTCTATACTCATTTCAAAGCCAAAGGTGGCTGTTGTGTATATATATACGCAACGACTTATCTTGCTCTCGTGTTCCTGAACTCTATTCTTCTGAATTCTCCACACTCTGGCTTCAGCTTTCCTGTCATTCTCTGACTAAATATATCTGTGCTGTTTACTTATCCCCTAATTCTACAGACTATCAAAAATTCTTCGACTATCTTACTTCTACGATGGAACACATTCTATCCATTTCTCCTTTCTCTGAAATCTTCATTCTAGGAGATTTCAGTGTTCACCACCACCTTTGGCTCTCCTCTCCTTTCACTGATCCACCTGGTGAACAAGCCTACATCTTTTCTATCCTTAATGACCTAGAGCAGCTTGTACAGCACCCTACCCGTATTCCTGACCGCCTTGGAGAGAGCTCCAACATACTTTACCTCTTCCTCACAACTAATCCTTCTGCTTACTCTGTTAATCTTTTCTCTCCGTTGGGCTCCTCCGATCACAACCTTATTACCTTAACCTGTCCTATCACTCTGGTACGGCCTGTGGACCCTCCAGGGAAACGTCGTCTGTGGCATTTTGGAGCCGCGGACTGGGAGGCCCTCAAGCAGTACTTCTTCAATTTTCCCTGGAATGATTATTGCTTCCTTGGCCGGGAGCCATCTGAGTGTGCCTTGCGCATTACAAAGGTTATTCTGTCAGGCATGGAAGCATACATTCCTTTCTCATATCCTTTGACTAATGCAAGGAAGCCTTGGTTTAATCACGCTTGTTCTAATGCTGTCCGCAACAAGGACAGGGCCTATAAAAGGTACCGGAGCCAACCCACCCCTGAATCACATCTTTTATACGTTTCTGCCCTGAATCATGCTGAGTCTGTTCTTCGCTCTGCTAAAACTAATTTCATCCCTACTAAATGCTCTCAACTCTCCAACTCGAATTCTTCCCGCTCCTTCTGGCTCCTTGCCAAAAACCTTTCTAACAACTTTACCTCATCATCCTTCTCTCCTCTTTTCTACTCTGATGGTTCTGTAGCTATTTCTTCTACTGATAAAGCAGATCTCTTCACTCAGACTTTCTCCTCCAATTCCACCTCAGACGATTCCGATGCTGTTCCTCCATCACTTCACCCCTCTGACTTCCTCATGGCTGACATTAAAATTTCTTTAGCTGATGTATTTTCTGCAGTCACAGGCCTCAATATTAATAAGGCATATGGGCCTGATGGAGTCCCTCCTGTTGTTCTCAAGAACTGTACTTCTGTGCTTACACCCTACCTAGGCAAACTCTTTCTCCTTTGCCTATCAACTTGTACCTTTCCTTCTTGCTGGAAGTTTGCTCTCATTCAGCCAGTCCCAAAGAAGGGTGACCATTCCCAACCTTCTAACTATCGTCCAATTGCTTTAACATCCTGTATCTCAAAAGTTTTCGAATCAGTTCTTAATAGAAAAAGTTTTAAAGCATCTTTCCTATGGCAGCCTTCTTTCTGATCGTCAGTATGGGTTCCGTCAGGGACGTTCCACTGGCAATCTTCTCACGTACCTTTCAGACTCCTGGTCATCCACCTTTCGGGACTTTGGCGAAAGCATTGCCATTGCACTTGACATCTCAAAGGCTTTCGATCGAGTCTGGCATAAATCTTTAATTTCCAATCTGCTCTCTAATGGTTTCTATCCTTCTATCTGTGCCTTCATCTCTAGCTTCCTTTCTGGTCGTTCTATAGCCGCTGTTGTAGATGGCCATCGTTCTTCTCCTAGATTTATCAACAGTGGTTTTCCTCAGGGCTCTGTCCCATCACCAACTCTCTTCCTTTTATTCATCAATGACCTTCTAAGCTGTACATTTCACCCTATCCACTCATACGCTGATGACTCAACCCTTCACCTTTCCATTCGGTTCCCGCAACGTCCATCTTAGCAGTTACTTCATCAATCAAGGGATGAGGCTATGGCACACCTAATGTCTGACTTGGCTCGTATCTCTGACTGGGGTAAAAATAATCTGGTTGTTTTTAATGCATCAAAGACTCAGTTTTTACACCTATCAACCCGTCAAAATATTCCACAGGTATACCCACTGATGTTTAATAATATTCAGCTTAATCCTGCATCATCCTCGAACATGCTTGGGGTTTCATTTACTCGGAACTTATCTTGGAAAGATCATATTACTTCTCTTGTAAAATCTGCTTCCAAGAGATTGGGTGTGCTAAGCTGACTCCGTTTCTTCTTTACCCCTGCACAATTGTTGACTATATACAGGGGTTTTATCCGCCCCTGTGTGGAGTACAACTCTCATGTGTGGGGAGGCTCTCCACATACATCTCTTCTCAATAGGGTGGAGTCAAAGGTTTTTCGTCTCATTAACTCTCCTCTTCTTACTGACTCCCTTCAACCTCTGTCTCTTCGCCGCACTGTTGCATCTTTATCTCTTTTCTATCGCTACTTCAATGGTCATTGCTCCTCTGAACTGTCTGCATACATTCCTCCGCCTCTACGAAGGGGTGCGTAGCACCCGTCTAGCAGCAAACTCTCATCCCTTTTCTGTCCAACTCTCTAATGCAATAGTTAACCGTTACTCCTAGGCCTTCATTTATGCAACAGGTCAACTCTGGAACTGTCTCCCTCTGTCTGTATTTCCTGCTTCCTATGATCTCCAGTCTTTCAAACGCAGTGTGTCCAAGCATCTCGAAATGATCGGATCTTTAATTTGGCTCTCTCTTGTATTTTGTTTTTCTCTTGGAAGGAGCAATAATTGCGGGCTCGCGGCCTTTGGTTCCTTCTTCTTCGCATAAAAAAAATACCATAGGGACGGCCACAAACAGATCGCCTCCATGTCAACCTGTCCCCTGCCATTTCGCTTTCCTCCCCTCAACTTACTGTACACCCCGCTGTCTCATGTACCTCTCCACTCCATCCCTTCATCACATCCTCGCTCTCCCCTTTCCCCTTTATACGTATAATCCCATAGTTAACCCATGCACTGGCGATATTCACTGGCAACCCCGGATTACTTGTGACTCAGGCGGATTATTCAAAAGGGATTACTGGATGGAAGACGGATTACTTGTGCCAGGAGATGAGCAAAGATAAGTGGCAGGAATATGTTATTAAGGTGACGAATGGAATCACGAGGTAAGCCTCAAGTACTGAGAGGATATGACGTGGAGGGAAGGCTAAACGTTCAGTGCTAATGATGTGCTGATGGAGAGTTCATGTATTCGCCATCATCATCATCATCATCATCATTATCATCAATCATCATCATCATCTTCATCATCTTCTTCACCATCTTCTTCGTCTTCTTCATCATCTTTCTTCTCCTCCTCCTCCCCATTATCATCATCATCATCATCATCATCATCATCATCATCATCATCATCCATACATTCATCCATCATCGCCATTATCGTCGTCATGGTCCACATCTTCATCATCTTCACCATCTTCTTCTTCTTCATCATCATCATCATCATCATCTTCATCATTCTCCTCCTCCTTCTTTTTCTCCTCCTCCTCCTCTTCATCATCATCATCGTCATCATCATCAACATTCATCCATCAATCATCATCATCGTCATCATCTTCTTCATCGTTTTCCTCTTTTTCACCATTGTGAAATTCTCTCTCTCTCTCTCTCTCTCTCTCTCTCTCTCTCTCTCTCTCTCTCTCTCTCTCTCTCTCTCTCTCTCTCTCTCTCTCTCTCTCTTTCTCAGCATTTAATCACCACCACCACCACCATCATCATTATCATCATCTGCTCTGAGGCAAATATCGTGCCCACTCGACAGACAAATAAAAAAAAAAGCAACAGAATGATGAAATTATTGAGAGGAAATTAAAGCTGACTCCTGCCACTACAGCGTAAACACCACATGATGTACATTACTACCATTACCGTCATCACCATCATCATCATCATATCATCATCATCATCATCATCTCATCATTACGTGTGTGTGTGTGTGTGTGTGTGTGTGTGTGTGTGTGTGTGTGTGTGTGTGTGTGTGTGTGTGTGTGTGTGTGTGTGTGTGTGTGTGTGTGTGTGTGTTACCATTATATCTCATGAACGGCTTCAGCTATCAACATGAAACTTTCAGGGTATCAAGATATGGGCAAAATCTTGGACTTTGCCAAAAGCATATCCTAGCGGGCTATTAGCATTTGGTTTCCGAATGCTTGTCTTTCATTCTAGGCGATTTAGTTTATTACACCGAACTGTCCTCTTCTGTGTTACACAAATCCTTCCAATATCGCCATACTCTGCATAAACAACGTCCAGAGGGATATCAACCCCACATATCCAAAAATAATTCGCTAAGGTAGAGGTGTTTGCGTGATTGATCTTCTTATTCACTCACACTGCCAACAGACTAATGTATTCAGCTGTAATATAAATCCACCATGGGTAAAAAAAAAAAAAAAAAAAAAATGGCACTTTCCTACAAACTGATCTTTTCCTGAAGTTGGTATGCACTACATCGAGTGGGTGGATGGTACGCTCCCTCATCTACCACAGTGATGGATGGATGGTATTACTGGGTGATTTGAAAAACCCAAACACTCATGCCCGTAATAACTGCGGTACACACACACACACACACACACACACACACACACACACACACACACACACACGCACACACACACAGAGTAACTACTCTTATACGTAAAATACATGGAGCAGTCTGCAGTCGCACACACACACACACACACACACACACACACACACACAGGTGTTATTCAAGCCACACCACTCAGCCCGCCTCGTGTTTGCTCCCTTTTGGTGCATAAGCAAGCGCATCAAAACTGCAGGATGCTTCTTGACGGTGCCTTGTGTCATGTGTTTACCGTGGCGTAAATGAGGCTGGGGTGCTGGTTCTATACACACACACACACACACACACACACACACACACACACTCACTCACATATATATATATATATATATATATATATATATATATATATATATATATATATATATATATATATATATATATATATATATATATATATATATATCAGATCACAAATGTCACAGTTATCAACAAAGAAAATATAGGTAGTGATCATAGAATGGTGGGTTGCACAGCCAGATTCAATTTCAGAAATGAAAGAAAGAAGATGATTAAAGATAAAAAGATATGCCCAATAAAAGTAAACGAAAACAAAGCAGCCTTTCAGTTGGAAATAAGGAACAGATTTCAGGCTCTAAGTAATGCTGAGTGTGACACTGTTGAGCTGAATGACAGACTAACAAAAGTGCTAAAAGAATCAGCAGAGGTAGTAGGAAAACCTAATACAACCAAAGCCAAGAAATATTCAGAAAAGACACTCGAGCTTTTGAAAAAAAAACGAAAGGAAATGAAAGTAAAGACAAAGAAAGCCGAAATAGAAGGAGCAGAATTAAATAAGCTTATCAACAAAAGACAAAGAGAAGAAAAAAGAAAGAGAAACATGGATCAGATCAAACAAGCCATCAAAATTGGAAAAAGTCTGAAACAGGTCCGAAGTAAAATGGCACTAGGAAAGCAACAAATGACATCACTGAAAGACAAAAACGATGAAATCATTAAATGCAGAGATAAGATGGTGAAGAGAGTTGAAGACTTTTACAAAGAACTGTATGCATCAAAGACAGTAGTACCAATAGCTAACTTTTCAGCTGACACAAGTGAAATCCAGACGAAGTAAATATTTCTCTTAAAAATATGAAAAGGGGCAAGGCTCCGGGAGAAGATGGAATAGTAACAGATTTACTGTTGGATGATCGGAGTAGAAGTAGAAAAGGAGCTTGCTCACTTATTTTCCAACTGTATAAAACAGAAGAAAATTCCCAAAACATGGCGTAATGCAATAGTTATTTCACTCTACAAAAAAAGTGACTCAAAAGATCTTAGTAACTATCGACCCATTAGCTTATTATCAGTCATTTACAAACTCTTCACTAAAGTCCTTACGAACAGAATAACAACAATTTTGGAGGAAAACTACCCTCGTGAACAGGCAGGATTCCGAAGCGGGTTTTCGACCACTGATCATCTACATACAATGAACCAGCTAATTGAGAAAACTATAGAATATAATAAACCATTGTGCTTAGGTTTTGTTGATTATGAAAAGGCTTTCGACTCAGTGGAGCACATAGCAATTATAAATTCATTGCGAGAACAAGGAGTGAGTGAGAACATTGTAAACCTGCTTGAAAACATATATAAAGAGGAACTGCCACAGTTAAATTACATAAGGACTCGGAAAAAATTAAGATTGAGAAGGGCGTGCGTCAGGCAGATACAATTTCACCAAAATTATTTACAGCATGCCTAGAAAGTATTTTCAGAAAGCTAGACTGGAAAAACAAAGTAGTAAACATTGATGGAGAAAAGCTAAACCATTTAAGATTTGCAGATGACATTGTCCTAATCTCAGAAATAGCGGAGGCATTACAAGAAATGTTAAATGACCTGAACAGAGAAAGTCTGAAAGTAGGACTGAAGATGAACCGAAGTAATACTAAAGTAATGTTTAATCCACAAACATCAAAGAGCATTATCAGCATAAGCGATGAAATTCTTGAAGAAGTTGAGGAGTACAACTACCTGGGACAAATACTAAAATTAACGAAAGATCATGATAGCGAAATAAAAAGACGCATTACAATTGGATGGAAAGCTTTCGGTAAACATAGAGACATTATGAAAAGTAGCTTGCCAGTTTGTATGAAACGAAAAGTATATAACAAATGCATAATTCCAGCTATGACGTATGGTTGTCAGACCTGGAAACTGACAAAATCAACGGAAAATAAATTAATCCGTTCTCAGAGAGCAATGGAAAGGTCAATGTTGGGAATATCTTTAAGAGACAGGAAAAGATCAACTTGGGTGAGAGAGCAGACTAAAGTCAAGGATATTATGAAGGTTATAGAGGAACAGAAATGGAGATGGGCAGGCCATATAGCAAGAATAAGGGATAACCGATGGAGCAAGAGGCTGACTGACTGGACACCAAGTGAATGTAAGTGTAGCAGAAAAAGGCCAGACAGGAGATAGAGACATGAGATAGAGAAAATTGCAGGGAAAACGTGGCAAAGATTGGCTCAATCAAGGAATTAGTGGAAAAGGTTGGGGGAGGCCTTTGTTCAGCAGTGGACTAGTTATGGCTGATGATATATATATATATATATATATATATATATATATATATATATACACCTATCTATCTATATATATGTATATAGATAGACTGATAGAATATATATATATATATATATATATATATAAATATATATATATATATACACACCTATCTATCTATATATATGTATATAGATAGACTGATAGAAAATATATATATATATATATATATATATATATATATATATATATATATATATATATATATATATATATATATATTTATCAATTTACTTACATATCTTCGACAATGTCATCAAGTTCTCTCTGTTTTCGGGTCACTTCGACATATCATTCCTTGCTGGTGTCAGTGAAATTGAATGCAGCAGCGACTTCTTCTTTGAAGGTGGTATCGATTTTTTTTTTTTTTTTGCGTGTAACACTGACTTCTCTTTGCAGGTGACGCTGATATCTCAATGCAATTGATTTCCACTTCATTCCTCATTGGAGTTTGGCTATCTCTACACGGGACGTCAGCCTCTTTCTACGGGAGACGGGAACTTCCAATATCTGTTCACCTCGACACATCACGGCAGGTGACATCGACGTCAACATTTCCAGGTAAGGTTGCCTTCCGTTCTTTCTTTAACGTTAACTCTCTCTCTCTCTCTCTCTCTCTCTCTCTCTCTCTCTCTCTCTCTCTCTCTCTCTCTCTCTCTCTCTCTCTCTCGCTATCAATATCGACTTCTGTTTCTTTCAGGTGACATGATCGTTACCACTCTCATCGACTTGTCTTCCATTGCAAGTGACAGCAAATTCTTGTCTGCAGTTGCCAAAGACTCCATCTTCAGAAGTGGCATCGACTCCTAATCGTAGATGGCATCAGCTTCTGTATGTAGGTGACGTCCAGTTCTTTCTGCAAGTGACATCGCTTCGCCCTGCCGCTAACGCTGACAACATACCACAGGCACCTTCACCTTTTCTCTTCAGATGCCATCCGCTTCACTTTAAAAATTTCCGTAAAAGCACTCTGGGGATGACGTCGAGTTCACTCTTCATTTACCGTCGGTTCTCTCTGCAGGTGACGTAGACATCTGTCTACATGTGACGTCGTCTTCTCTCCGAGATGTCGACATCTCTCTGCACGTGACGTTGGATTCTCACCCGGTGACGCTGACTCTTCTCAGCAAGTTACACAAACTTCTCTAAGCTCATAACGTTAACAGCTGGCAAGAGGAGGTGTGACCTTCTTCCTACAAGGAATGTCGACTTCCTTCTGCAGGTGACGGAGAAATCTACTTGCAGAAAATATCAACATATCACAACAGGTGACATATGATTCAGTAACTTCAGGAAAGATTGACTTCTCTCTCTCTTCATTAACGACGAGCTTCTCTTTGTTCCTGCTCTCTCTCTCTCTCTCTCTCTCTCTCTCTCTCTCTCTCTCTCTCTCTCTCTCTCTCTCTCTCTCTCTCTCTCTCTCTCTCTCTCTCTCTCTCTCTCTCTCTCTCTCTCTCAATACTGACTTCTGTTTCTTTGTAGATGACATGCGCTTTACCTCTCACATGAACCTGTCTTCCATTGCAAGTGACGGCAAATTCTTGTCTTCAATTGCCAAAGTCTACATCTTCTGAGGTGGCATCGCCTTCTAATCGCAGATGTAATCAGCTTCTGTGTGCAGCTGATGTCGAGTACTTTCTGCAGGTCACATCGATTTCTCTCTGCTGCTTTCTGATGATATCGACCGCTCACTGCAGGTGATGTTGAGTTCTCTCTACAACTAGGGTATCATAGACTTCTTCCTGCAGGTGACCTCGACTACTCTCTGCAGGTGACATCTCATTTTCTCGGAATGGGAAGTGGACTTTTCTCCGCCTTCTCTCTACGAGTGACACCGCTTGTTCTCTGCAGGTGATGCCGACAACTCTCTGAAGGGGATACTGACTTCTCTCTTCAGGGAACACCGACTACTCTCTTCAGGGGACACCGACTACTCTCTGTAGTTGACGCCGACTGCTCTCCGCAGGTGACGCCGACTACTATCTTCACGGGACATCAACTACTCCCTGCAGGTAAAGCTCTCTGTAGGTAACGTCAACTACTCTCTCCCTGCAGGGATCACTCTAATTACTATCATCACTATTGTCATGCTCACTATTAGTATTATTGTTCCTACTACTACTGTTACTACTACTGCTATTATTACTACTACTACTACTACTAGGCTACTCTTTTTAATAATAATAATAATAATAATAATATTATTATTATTATTATTATTATTATTATTACTGTTGTTGTTGTTGTTGTTATTATTATTATTATTATTATTATTATTATTATTATTATTATTATTATTATTATTATTATTATTATTATTATTATTATAATTATTATTATTAATATTATTATTATTATTATTACATTGTTGTTGTTGCTGTTAATTTAGTGGTAACATATTCATAGCAGTATTTTCCATGACACATTATCTTCATTGTTGGATTTTTGGCAGAGATTCCTGGCTTTCGGGCGGTTTTTAGGTGCATAGTTGATGTGTATCCGGGCGGTGTTTAGTTCCATTTTCTGGCGGGTGGTAGTTAGTCTGCCAAAGCTATATAAGGCCTGGCCGAAGCTTCCACCAGCAGTTCGGGTGGAGCAGCAGCCAGAGCAACATGTTCTTCCCAGCCTGCCAGGCCCACCACAGGCACCCACACATCCTCCACACCCCCCACTACTCCTTCCCCACCCACCACCACCTCGGGGAAGGTCAAGTGGTACAGTTTCAGGCCAGGTTATGGCGTCATCACGAGGATGGACAACCAGCAGGACATTTTGTCCACTGCACCGCCATCAAAAAGCCAAACCTCAGGAAGGTTGGAAAGTCCTTGGTGGAGGGGGAGAGAGTGGAGTGTACTATCAGAAGAGGGAGTAAGGGGCCAGAAGCTGCCTCTGTCACCGGCCCTTCTGGCAGCCCCAGATCGACACAAACACCCATGTCAATGTGCAGCTGATGAAGATAGTACCACCTAGGCCAGCCAACCTGCATGCAGATTACCTGCAGTTGCAACACCAGGCAGCTCTTAACATAGCCTATTAATCCCCCTGCTGCTCCGCCACAACAAACTGCCCTCGATCTCCATCCTTGAAGAGGCAGTCGGTGCTGTTACCCCTGCTCTGCTGCCTCCTCCGCCCTCTAAAGGACGAAGACCCCAGGGGCAAGAAGACCCCAGCAGCAAGAAATCCCCGGGAGCAAGAAATCCCCGGGGGTAAGATAACTCGGGGAAATAAAACCCGGAAAAAACACGTCACGGCAACTGTCAGGAAAAATTTTCTGAGAATCCCTGGCAAGTCCCGACGGCTGAGATGTCTAGGCACAGCTGAGATAGGCTCTAGTTATGTCCACCAGGTAATAACTGGTCTGTCTAGGCACAGCTGAGATAGGCTCTAGTTATTTCCACCAGGTAATAACTGGTTTGTCTAGGCACAGCTGAGATAGGATCTAGTTATGTCCACCAGGTAATAACTGGTCTGTCTAGGCACAGCTGAGATAGGCTCTAGTTATGTCCACCAGGTAATAACTGGTCTGTCTAGGCACAGCTGAGATAGGATCTAGTTATGTCCACCAGGTAATAACTGGTCTGTCTAGGCACAGCTGAGATAGGATCTAGTTATGTCCACCAGGTAATAACTGGTCTGTCTAGGCACAGCTGAGATAGGCTCTAGTTATGTCCACCAGGTAATAACTGGTCTGTCCAGGCACAGCTGAGATAGGATCTAGTTATGTCCACCAGGTAATAACTGGTCTGTCTAGGCACAGCTGAGATAGGATCTAGTTATGTCCACCAGGTAATAACTGGTCTGTCTAGGCACAGCTGAGATAGGATCTAGTTATGTCCACCAGGTAATAACTGGTCTGTCTAGGCACAGCTGAGATAGGATCTAGTTATGTCCACCAGGTAATAACTGGTCTGTCTAGGCACAGCTGAGATAGGCTCTAGTTATGTCCACCAGGTAATAACTGGTTTGTCTAGGCACAGCTGAGATAGGCTCTAGTTATGTCCACCAGGTAATAACTGGTTTGTCTAGGCACAGCTGAGATAGGATCTAGTTATGTCCACCAGGTAATAACTGGTCTGTCTAGGCACAGCTGAGATAGGATCTAGTTATGTCCACCAGGTAATAACTGGTCTGTCTAGGCACAGCTGGGATAGGCTCTAGTTATGTCCACCAGGTAATAACTGGTCTGTCTAGGCACAGCTGAGATAGGATCTAGTTATGTCCACCAGGTAATAACTGGTCTGTCTAGGCACAGCTGAGATAGGATCTAGTTATGTCCACCAGGTAATAACTGGTCTGTCTAGGCACAGCTGAGATAGGATCTAGTTATGTCCACCAGGTAATAACTGGTCTGTCTAGGCACAGCTGAGATAGGATCTAGTTATGTCCACCAGGTAATAACTGGTCTGTCTAGGCACAGCTGAGATAGGATCTAGTTATGTCCACCAGGTAATAACTGGTCTGTCTAGGCACAGCTGAGATAGGATCTAGTTATGTCCACCAGGTAATAACTGGTCTGTCTAGGCACAGCTGAGATAGGATCTAGTTATGTCCACCAGGTAATAACTGGTCTGTCTAGGCACAGCTGAGATAGGATCTAGTTATGTCCACCAGGTAATAACTGGTCTGTCTAGGCACAGCTGAGATAGGATCTAGTTATGTCCACCAGGTAATAACTGGTCTGTCTAGGCACAGCTGAGATAGGCTCTAGTTATGTCCACCAGGTAATAACTGGTCTGTCTAGGCACAGCTGAGATAGGCTCTAGTTATGTCCACCAGGTAATAACTGGTCTGTCTAGGCACAGCTGAGATAGGCTCTAGTTATGTCCACCAGGTAATAACTGGTCTGTCTAGGCACAGCTGAGATAGGCTCTAGTTATGTCCACCAGGTAATAACTGGTCTGTCTAGGCACAGCTGAGATAGGCTCTAGTTATGTCCACCAGGTAATAACTGGTCTGTCTAGGCACAGCTGAGATAGGATCTAGTTATGTCCACCAGGTAATAACTGGTCTGTCTAGGCACAGCTGAGACAGGCTCTAGTTATGTCCACCAGGTAATAACTGGTCTGTCTAGGCACAGCTGAGATAGGATCTAGTTATGTCCACCAGGTAATAACTGGTCTGTCTAGGCACAGCTGAGATAGGATCTAGTTATGTCCACCAGGTAATAACTGGTCTGTCTAGGCACAGCTGAGACAGGCTCTAGTTATGTCCACCAGGTAATAACTGGTCTGTCTAGGCACAGCTGAGATAGGATCTAGTTATGTCCACCAGGTAATAACTGGTCTGTCTAGGCACAGCTGAGATAGGCTCTAGTTATGTCCACCAGGTAATAACTGGTCTGTCTAGGCACAGCTGAGATAGGATCTAGTTATGTCCACCAGGTAATAACTGGTCTGTCTAGGCACAGCTGAGATAGGCTCTAGTTATGTCCACCAGGTAATAACTGGTCTGTCTAGGCACAGCTGAGATAGGCTCTAGTTATGTCCACCAGGTAATAACTGGTCTGTCTAGGCACAGCTGAGATAGGATCTAGTTATGTCCACCAGGTAATAACTGGTCTGTCTAGGCACAGCTGAGATAGGCTCTAGTTATGTCCACCAGGTAATAACTGGTCTGTCTAGGCACAGCTGAGATAGGATCTAGTTATGTCCACCAGGTAATAACTGGTCTGTCTAGGCACAGCTGAGATAGGCTCTAGTTATGTCCACCAGGTAATAACTGGTCTGTCTAGGCACAGCTGAGATAGGATCTAGTTATGTCCACCAGGTAATAACTGGTCTGTCTAGGCACAGCTGAGATAGGCTCTAGTTATGTCCACCAGGTAATAACTGGTCTGTCTAGGCACAGCTGAGATAGGATCTAGTTATGTCCACCAGGTAATAACTGGTCTGTCTAGGCACAGCTGAGATAGGCTCTAGTTATGTCCACCAGGTAATAACTGGTCTGTCTAGGCACAGCTGAGATAGGCTCTAGTTATGTCCACCAGGTAATAACTGGTCTGTCTAGGCACAGCTGAGATAGGCTCTAGTTATGTCCACCAGGTAATAACTGGTCTGTCTAGGCACAGCTGAGATAGGCTCTAGTTATGTCCACCAGGTAATAACTGGTCTGTCTAGGCACAGCTGAGATAGGATCTAGTTATGTCCACCAGGTAATAACTGGTCTGTCTAGGCACAGCTGAGATAGGATCTAGTTATGTCCACCAGGTAATAACTGGTCTGTCTAGGCACAGCTGAGATAGGATCTAGTTATGTCCACCAGGTAATAACTGGTCTGTCTAGGCACAGCTGAGATAGGATCTAGTTATGTCCACCAGGTAATAACTGGTCTGTCTAGGCACAGCTGAGATAGGCTCTAGTTATGTCCACCAGGTAATAACTGGTCTGTCTAGGCACAGCTGAGATAGGATCTAGTTATGTCCACCAGGTAATAACTGGTCTGTCTAGGCACAGCTGAGATAGGCTCTAGTTATGTCCACCAGGTAATAACTGGTCTGTCTAGGCACAGCTGAGATAGGCTCTAGTTATGTCCACCAGGTAATAACTGGTCTGTCTAGGCACAGCTGAGATAGGATCTAGTTATGTCCACCAGGTAATAACTGGTCTGTCTAGGCACAGCTGAGATAGGATCTAGTTATGTCCACCAGGTAATAACTGGTCTGTCTAGGCACAGCTGAGATAGGATCTAGTTATGTCCACCAGGTAATAACTGGTCTGTCTAGGCACAGCTGAGATAGGATCTAGTTATGTCCACCAGGTAATAACTGGTCTGTCTAGGCACAGCTGAGATAGGATCTAGTTATGTCCACCAGGTAATAACTGGTCTGTCTAGGCACAGCTGAGATAGGCTCTAGTTATGTCCACCAGGTAATAACTGGTCTGTCTAGGCACAGCTGAGATAGGATCTAGTTATGTCCACCAGGTAATAACTGGTCTGTCTAGGCACAGCTGAGATAGGATCTAGTTATGTCCACCAGGTAATAACTGGTCTGTCTAGGCACAGCTGAGATAGGATCTAGTTATGTCCACCAGGTAATAACTGGTCTGTCTAGGCACAGCTGAGATAGGATCTAGTTATGTCCACCAGGTAATAACTGGTCTGTCTAGGCACAGCTGAGATAGGATCTAGTTATGTCCACCAGGTAATAACTGGTCTGTCTAGGCACAGCTGAGATAGGCTCTAGTTATGTCCACCAGGTAATAACTGGTCTGTCTAGGCACAGCTGAGATAGGCTCTAGTTATGTCCACCAGGTAATAACTGGTCTGTCTAGGCACAGCTGAGATAGGCTCTAGTTATGTCCACCAGGTAATAACTGGTCTGTCTAGGCACAGCTGAGACAGGATCTAGTTATGTCCACCAGGTAATAACTGGTCTGTCTAGGCACAGCTGAGACAGGATCTAGTTATGTCCACCAGGTAATAACTGGTCTGTCTAGGCACAGCTGAGATAGGATCTAGTTATGTCCACCAGGTAATAACTGGTCTGTCTAGGCACAGCTGAGATAGGCTCTAGTTATGTCCACCAGGTAATAACTGGTCTGTCTAGGCACAGCTGAGATAGGATCTAGTTATGTCCACCAGGTAATAACTGGTCTGTCTAGGCACAGCTGAGATAGGATCTAGTTATGTCCACCAGGTAATAACTGGTCTGTCTAGGCACAGCTGAGATAGGATCTAGTTATGTCCACCAGGTAATAACTGGTCTGTCTAGGCACAGCTGAGATAGGATCTAGTTATGTCCACCAGGTAATAACTGGTCTGTCTAGGCACAGCTGAGATAGGATCTAGTTATGTCCACCAGGTAATAACTGGTCTGTCTAGGCACAGCTGAGATAGGATCTAGTTATGTCCACCAGGTAATAACTGGTCTGTCTAGGCACAGCTGAGATAGGATCTAGTTATGTCCACCAGGTAATAACTGGTCTGTCTAGGCACAGCTGAGATAGGCTCTAGTTATGTCCACCAGGTAATAACTGGTCTGTCTAGGCACAGCTGAGATAGGCTCTAGTTATGTCCACCAGGTAATAACTGGTCTGTCTAGGCACAGCTGAGATAGGATCTAGTTATGTCCACCAGGTAATAACTGGTCTGTCTAGGCACAGCTGAGATAGGATCTAGTTATGTCCACCAGGTAATAACTGGTCTGTCTAGGCACAGCTGAGATAGGCTCTAGTTATGTCCACCAGGTAATAACTGGTCTGTCTAGGCACAGCTGAGATAGGCTCTAGTTATGTCCACCAGGTAATAACTGGTCTGTCTAGGCACAGCTGAGATAGGCTCTAGTTATGTCCACCAGGTAATAACTGGTCTGTCTAGGCACAGCTGAGATAGGCTCTAGTTATGTCCACCAGGTAATAACTGGTCTGTCTAGGCACAGCTGAGATAGGCTCTAGTTATGTCCACCAGGTAATAACTGGTCTGTCTAGGCACAGCTGAGATAGGCTCTAGTTATGTCCACCAGGTAATAACTGGTCTGTCTAGGCACAGCTGAGATAGGCTCTAGTTATGTCCACCAGGTAATAACTGGTCTGTCTAGGCACAGCTGAGATAGGCTCTAGTTATGTCCACCAGGTAATAACTGGTCTGTCTAGGCACAGCTGAGATAGGATCTAGTTATGTCCACCAGGTAATAACTGGTCTGTCTAGGCACAGCTGAGATAGGATCTAGTTATGTCCACCAGGTAATAACTGGTCTGTCTAGGCACAGCTGAGATAGGATCTAGTTATGTCCACCAGGTAATAACTGGTCTGTCTAGGCACAGCTGAGATAGGATCTAGTTATGTCCACCAGGTAATAACTGGTCTGTCTAGGCACAGCTGAGATAGGCTCTAGTTATGTCCACCAGGTAATAACTGGTCTGTCTAGGCACAGCTGAGATAGGATCTAGTTATGTCCACCAGGTAATAACTGGTCTGTCTAGGCACAGCTGAGATAGGCTCTAGTTATGTCCACCAGGTAATAACTGGTCTGTCTAGGCACAGCTGAGATAGGCTCTAGTTATGTCCACCAGGTAATAACTGGTCTGTCTAGGCACAGCTGAGATAGGCTCTAGTTATGTCCACCAGGTAATAACTGGTCTGTCTAGGCACAGCTGAGATAGGATCTAGTTATGTCCACCAGGTAATAACTGGTCTGTCTAGGCACAGCTGAGATAGGCTCTAGTTATGTCCACCAGGTAATAACTGGTCTGTCTAGGCACAGCTGAGATAGGCTCTAGTTATGTCCACCAGGTAATAACTGGTCTGTCTAGGCACAGCTGAGATAGGCTCTAGTTATGTCCACCAGGTAATAACTGGTCTGTCTAGGCACAGCTGAGATAGGATCTAGTTATGTCCACCAGGTAATAACTGGTCTGTCTAGGCACAGCTGAGATAGGATCTAGTTATGTCCACCAGGTAATAACTGGTCTGTCTAGGCACAGCTGAGATAGGATCTAGTTATGTCCACCAGGTAATAACTGGTCTGTCTAGGCACAGCTGAGATAGGATCTAGTTATGTCCACCAGGTAATAACTGGTCTGTCTAGGCACAGCTGAGATAGGATCTAGTTATGTCCACCAGGTAATAACTGGTCTGTCTAGGCACAGCTGAGATAGGCTCTAGTTATGTCCACCAGGTAATAACTGGTCTGTCTAGGCACAGCTGAGATAGGCTCTAGTTATGTCCACCAGGTAATAACTGGTCTGTCTAGGCACAGCTGAGATAGGATCTAGTTATGTCCACCAGGTAATAACTGGTCTGTCTAGGCACAGCTGAGATAGGATCTAGTTATGTCCACCAGGTAATAACTGGTCTGTCTAGGCACAGCTGAGATAGGCTCTAGTTATGTCCACCAGGTAATAACTGGTCTGTCTAGGCACAGCTGAGATAGGCTCTAGTTATGTCCACCAGGTAATAACTGGTCTGTCTAGGCACAGCTGAGATAGGATCTAGTTATGTCCACCAGGTAATAACTGGTCTGTCTAGGCACAGCTGAGATAGGCTCTAGTTATGTCCACCAGGTAATAACTGGTCTGTCCAGGCACAGCTGAGATAGGATCTAGTTATGTCCACCAGGTAATAACTGGTCTGTCCAGGCACAGCTGAGATAGGCTCTAGTTATGTCCACCAGGTAATAACTGGTCTGTCTAGGCACAGCTGAGATAGGATCTAGTTATGTCCACCAGGTAATAACTGGTCTGTCTAGGCACAGCTGAGATAGGATCTAGTTATGTCCACCAGGTAATAACTGGTCTGTCCAGGCACAGCTGAGATAGGATCTAGTTATGTCCACCAGGTAATAACTGGTCTGTCCAGGCACAGCTGAGATAGGATCTAGTTATGTCCACCAGGTAATAACTGGTCTGTCTAGGCACAGCTGAGATAGGATCTAGTTATGTCCACCAGGTAATAACTGGTCTGTCTAGGCACAGCTGAGATAGGATCTAGTTATGTCCACCAGGTAATAACTGGTCTGTCCAGGCACAGCTGAGATAGGATCTAGTTATGTCCACCAGGTAATAACTGGTCTGTCTAGGCACAGCTGAGATAGGATCTAGTTATGTCCACCAGGTAATAACTGGTCTGTCTAGGCACAGCTGAGATAGGATCTAGTTATGTCCACCAGGTAATAACTGGTCTGTCCAGGCACAGCTGAGATAGGATCTAGTTATGTCCACCAGGTAATAACTGGTTTGTCTATAAAACAGTTGAGGTAGCACCTAGTAATATATTTTTATTTATCAGGTTAGATCGCATCTCGTGTTGGTGGTGACGCATACTTCAGTATATTTGGGTACTGTTAACATCTTTTATTTTACTAACGACGACTCTCTCTCTCTCTCTCTCTCTCTCTCTCTCTCTCTCTCTCTCTCTCTCTCTCTCTCTCACGCTCTGCCTATTAATCTATATATCGTTCACTATGTCATCAAGTTTTCTCACTTTTTAGTTTACAACGACTTCTCTTGCCTTGCAGGTGTCATTGAAATTGCAGGCAGCATCGCCTTCTTCTTTGATGATGGTATCGACTCCTGCCTTCTCGTAACTGTGACTTCTGTTTGCAGGTGACGCTGGTTTCTCCATGCAAGTGATGTCGACTTCACTTCGTAGGGGACGTCGACTCTCTCTACAGGTGACATTCGTCGCTTTCTGTCCGTGACGGGAACTTGTATTTCCAGGTGACCTCGACATATCACGGCAGGCGAAACCGAAGCTAGAATTTCAAGATAAGATTGCCTTCTTTTTCTTCTTAAACGTTGAAAGTCTCTCTCTCTCCTCTCTGTCTGTCTGTCTCTGTCTCTGCCTGTCTGTCTGTCTCTGTCTCTGTCACTGTCTCTGTCTGTCTGTCTGTCTGTCTCTCTCTCTCTCTCTCTCTCTCTCTCTCTCTCTCTCTCCTCTGGGGATTGGGGAAAGAATACTTCTGCAGTATCCCTGCTTTTCGTATGAGGCAACTAAAAGGGACCTTTTTGTCACCAGTTTCTATTTCCTTCCGGTCCTCTTCTCCTCATCTGTCCTACCTCCCTTCTTGAAATTTTCCTGTTTATTCCGGCCTTTATTTTCCCTCTTCTGCTACAGTGGCATTTGCCACATTATGGCTTGGTGCTAATTACTCAGTATTTCTTTCTTCTTCTTCTTCTTCTTCTTCTTCTTCTCTCTCTCTCTCTCTCTCTCTCTCTCTCTCTCTCTCTCTCTCTCTCTCTCTCTCTCTCTCTTTATCAATATATCTTCCACTAAATCATCAAGATTTCTCGGTTTTCGGGGGAATTCGGCTTCTCTTTCATTGCATATGTCATTGAAATTGCCGGCAGCACCGACACCTTTATAGGTGGTACTGACTGGTTGCTTATAACATCTATTTTTCTTTGCAGATGACGCTGTTTTTTTTTATGCAAGGGATGTCCACTTCGCTCAGAAGGTGCCGTGGACTCTCTCTGCAGATGACGTTGGCGTCTTTCTGCGGGTGAGCAGAACTTCTATTTGCAGGTGACCTCGACATATCACAGCAGATGAAACCGACGTTAAAATGTCAAAGTACGGTTGTATACATTCTTTTCTTAAACGCTGAGTCTCTCTCTCTCTCTCTCTCTCTCTCTCTCTCTCTGTCAGTACTGACTTCCGTTTCTTTGCAGGTTACACGGTCTTTACAGCTCACATCGACTTGTCTTCCAATGCAAGTGCTGGGAAAGTGTTGTGTACAGTTGCCAAACACCCCATCTTGAATGCCATCGTCTTCTAATCGCAGATGTCATCAGCTTCTTTCTGCCGATGACGTCGACTTCTCTCTGCTTTGGACGATGACAGCTAACAGCAGGTAAGTTCACCTATCTGCAGATGACATCGGCTTCTCTTTTAACGGGACGTCCACTAATCTTTGCGGATCTTTATACAAGTGACGCCTCCTCTAGCGACGAGACGTCGAAATCTCTCTGCCCGTGACGTCGACTTCTTTCCAGGTGACGCCAACTTTCCTCTGCAAGTTAAACAGACTTATCAACACAGGTAACTGTAACAGCTGTCAAGAGGCGGTGTGATCTTCCTGCAAGGAATGTCAACTTCTTTCTGCAGGTGACGCAGAAACCTTTTTTGAAGGTAATATCAACACATAACATGTGAACCATAATTCAGTATTTTCAGGTAAGTTTGACTTTCCTTTCATTAATGGCTAGTCTCTCTCTCTCTCTCTGCACGAGATGGCCATGTAGAGGTGGTTTATTTCCTACAGTTGATGGGGGTTGCCCAACAACAACAACAACATCAACATGGTACAAGAGAAGTGGGAGGGGATATGAAGTAAGGTGCAGAGGCCTGGCACTCCACTACACCTGTACTGTGTTCCATCCTGCAGTCATTATTTACTCCTTCATTTTTAGTGCCCGTTTTCTTTTTTCTCTTTCATTCATTTTCTGCCTTATAGTCATATGTCTGCTTTATGTTTTTCTCGTAGTTTCTCCTTTCCCTTGTTTTTATTATGCCATGAAATCTTTTTATCTCCCTTTTATCTATTTATCTGTTCTGCAGCCACATTTTCATTTTTCTTCTTTTTCTCGTTTTATTTGACTTTCTTCCACTTATTTTTTTTATATATTCTCTTGTTTCCGTCGTTTTTCTCTCCATTATTTTACCCCAAAAGCTACTGGAGAAGTAGAAGCAGAGATGATGTAAAATTATTTTCATCATTACTAAAGTAAATCACCATCACTGCCAGTAGCACAGTCACTTGTGATTCTTCATTCAGCCATCAACATCATCGTCATCATCATCATCACAGTCATGCATACCAATATCATTACCATTAAAACCAACCTCCATCAACATCACTATCATATAAACACCACCATCATCATTACTAATACAGCTATTATTAGCAGCATTATTATCCATCCATTTTTGTTTTATCATCACAAATAAGCTACATCATCATCATCATCATCACCACTAATACCATCACCATTAACTACATTAGTTCTAGGTCGCCACTACAGTTCATCCATCTTAACTTGGCAAAGGTTATCATCATTTTGAAGAGAATTTCCTGTAGTTGAATGGTAGATTAAGACTACTATGGCTCTACATCCTTTTAATAGCACTCCCTCATGACTAGAACCATCTCTGTTACAGAGGGAGAGATGGTACACTTAGAGAATGTTAAATTGTACATAATATAGCAAGATATCCAATGCTGATCTCTTGTATTAGCTCGGCACTCGATTTTTTGAGATGATAAATTTGCACCATGTTTAAGTAGACAGAGTATTGCACCATACTCTGCTCTTTATCCCTTGTTATAGGCCAGCAATCAAGATGGAGAGATGGCAGTTTTAGGCCAAGGTAAAATGGGCAGAGTATTAAAGCATTATAAACACCCAGGGAGGCAGGAGGCGATATGGAGATAGGTAGAGCGGCCTGGCACTACTATACCTGTCTACACTTCCACATCACACCTTTACACATCCTGTTTTACGGGTTTGATTTCACTCGTCCTCCTATTTGTATTTCTTTCTTATATATATTTTTATTTATCGTTTACTTACTTTCTTCTGCATCTCAGTCTCTTTTACCGTTATAATGTCTATCTTGGTCATTTACTCTCGCCAATTTCTCCGCTTTTCTCATTCTTTTTTTTTTCTCTCTCTCTTTTTAGCCCGCTTTATTGTTCTTTCTGTCTTTCTCGTCGATATTAGAGCATCACAAGGTACAAGAGATAGGAGGCGAGATGAAGGAGGGTGAAGCGGCCTGGGACACTGCTACAGATGTTCTCAGATAACACCTGTACCATTTATAACTCCTTTTATTTTTTACTCCTTACTTTCTATCCTTGTCCTACATTTCGTATTTTACATAATTCTCGTGTTCCTTTACTTCTCTTTTCTCAGTTTCCCTAGTTTCTCCTTTCTTTCATGTTTGCACTTTCCTTTCCTTTTCTCTGTTTCTTTCTTGTGTTTCGTTTCATTATTTTCTTATTTCCTTGTCATTTATCGTTTTCTCACCCACTTCATCATTTGATTCTTTTCTACTGCCTTACTTCATTATGTTACAATAATAAAGCAACAAGAGGAGTAGGAGCCAAGGAGAAGTAGGGGTGAACGACCTGGAACACTAGTAAAGGGGTCTGGAGTTCACCTTCATGCAGTCCTTGCCTCTTTTTCTTTTTCTTCCATATTCTTTTTCCTCCCTTCCTTCCATTTTCGTTTATGGTCCACTGTTTCGTTTTCTCTTGTATCATTTTCTTACATTTTTTTTTCTTATTATATTAATTTTTTTCTCTCCTCTTTCCATCATTTGTTATCCGCTTTTCCTTTTTACTTTTCATTTTGTCTCTCATCCTTTCTTATGTTTTATTGATTCTCTTCTTTTTCCCTTCTGTCGCGTTATTTCATTTTTCTATATATTTTTTATAGCTTAATTATTATTCTCTGTTGCTTGCTTGCTTGCAGTTGATGAGTCTGCTCGTCCAGAGAAATGGGGATTCAACAACAACAACAACAACAATCTTCTTATTGTCTTTAATATACCGGTACTACAACGTCTCTCTCTTAAAGTGAGGTGAGAAGTGAGATGAAAATATGATGTTATTATCATCGGCACTAATATTATGTACCGTCCATCATTATCACCACCACCACCATCATCATCATCATAGTTATTTTCCTTACAATTATATTTATCACAATCATAATAAACCTACGTTACCTCTGCCATCATCGCCATCGCTTCATTTCATCATCACAAGCCACAAGAGAGGTAGGAGGCCAGATGAATTAAGATGCAGCGGCCTGGGGCTCTACTGCAGCTCTACCCAGTTCACACCTTCACGTGTCTTCACTGTTTACTTTTTCCTACTATCTCATTCTGTTTTCGTCCATTTATTTTTTCTTGTTTTTCTTATGTCTCCCATTGTTTTGCTCATCTTTCTTCTTTTGTTTCTTTTGATTTTCTGCCTCTCATTGTTATTCCTCACACTTTTCTTTTGGCTTACCTCTTTATTTTCGTATTTTTCCTTTCCTCTTTTCCCTCGGTTTATCTTGATAAATATTATCCTTTCATTCTCCGCCATATATCAGCTTTACAAACTACAGGAGAAGTAGGAGGAGAGATGAAGTAAGGTGGAGCGGCTTGGGAGAATTCCGGTAGGTGTACTTGTAACGAGTTAACACCCTTACCGATTACACATTCCTTTCCTTCTTTATCTATATTCATTCCTTCTCCTTCACGTTTCATTTCACATGATCCCATTAATTTCGCGCTTTCTACACTTACTTTTTCTTTCCCGTTTCTTCCTTATACTTTGTCCCCCCGTTCCTCTTTTGTCATTTCCTTCCAATCCAACAAGATATTTTTTTTTTTCCGTTTCTTTCTCCATTCATTACATTTTATCAATTTCCTTTCTTCACTATATTATTGTACTAAAACAACAAGAGAAGAAGGAGCCAAGGTGAAATATGGTGGAGCGACCAGGGACTCTGATAAAGGTGTCCGGAGTTCCACCCCATGAGGACCACAATGACTTCATTTTTTTTCTGCTTTCTGTTCTTCATTTTCTGTCGTATTTTGCCTGTTATACTCCTTTGTTTCTTCTTCTTTCCTTCATTCTTTTTCTTTCCTTCTTCTTTTTCTTCTTTTTATATTAATATCTCCTTTCTTCCTTTCATTCGCTTTTCCTTTCTACCTTCACATTTCGGTCTCCTGGTCTTTGCCAGCTTTTTCATTAGTTCACTCATTTTATACATTTTATTTTGTACCGTTTTTTATTTTATTTTATAAATTTCCCCCATTTTTTACCAAGTCTTCTTCTCTTCTTTCTCAGTTATATTACAGTATCATATTATTATATGAGAGGAAAGAGGCAAGATGATGCAAGATCATTATCATCAAAAATGTATTAATCACGATCATGATCACTACCACTACCATTGCAACCATCATCGTCATCATAATCATCATCATCGCTATCATTATGTATATAGTTAAAACTATTCTTATTAGGTCTGTCCTAAATCACTATCACCATAATCATAATGATGATGATGATAATCCAGCGGTTCTCAGACATTTTAGTGTGTGACCCTATTGGGAATTTTTCAAGACTTCGCGACCCACAGGGTAAAAAAAATCAAACAGAGAGAGAGAGAGAGAGAGAGAGAGAGAGACCCGTACATTGCCTATCATAGAAATTGCGAATATGATAATAGTGTAATAAGGATAATTACGACGCAATTTAGTATTCACGCGATTGTGGAAAGTTTTGCGCATGTACAATGTAGATGGTAAGCTGCTAGGTGCTGTCAAGAGTGTTTATGATGGTAGCGAAGCATGTGTAAGGGTTAATGGGCATCTAAGTGAATCGTTCACGATCGGTGTGGGCGTGCGACAAGGTTGTGTGATGTCCCCATGATTGTTCAATATATATATATGGATGGGGTGATGAGAGAAGTAAAAACACGAGTAATGGAGAGAGTGATGGCGTTGGTAATGAATAGTGATGGATGGAATATTTCAAATCTGTTGTATGCTGATGATGCAGAATTGCTTGCCAGTACCGAACAAGAACTTGGTAGGCTAGTACAGAGTTTTGCTGATGTCTGTGAGCATCGTGCCTTCAGAATAAATGTTGACAAGAGTAAAGTGATGGTTACTGAGGGAGAAAGTGACTCCCAGTGTAATGTTACAGTGAATGGAGAGAGACTGGAATTGGTGAGAGAGTTCAAATACCTGGGTACAGTGATAGAAAAGAAAGGAAAACGTGCAAAAAAAGTTGAAAGTAGAGTGACACAATGAAGAAAAGTGGCTGGTGCAATGAAGGCCTTGATAAGAAACAGAGGCTTGAATGTTGCAGCTGCACGAGGCTTACATGAAGGAGTGTTAGTGCCAACTTTAACATATGGATGTGAGACTATGGTGTGGTATGAAAATAAAAAAATAAAGAGTAAGAGCAGTGGAGATGGGACTGCTGAGAAATGTATGCGGAGTACAGAGGGTAGATAGGATACGAAATAATGTGATTCGTGAAAGATGTGGAGTGAGGAAGTCTGTGGACACCAGAATCGAAGAGAGTGTACTGAGATGGTATGGTCATGTGGAGAGAATGGATAACAATAGAGTGGTGAAAAAGGTATACCTGAGCGAATTTGAAGGAGGGAGGAGGCGAGGTAGGCCAAGGAGAAGGTGGAGAGATATGGTGGATGAGTGTGTGAGGAAGAGAGGTTTCGAAGTCGAGCTGACTGGATGAATATTGTGAGAAGTGCACGATCAGGGATTTGGCACCCCTTTTTAACGTGGCAACGTAAGGTTTGACTCAGTTGGATACGTTTAAAGAATGTGGTGAATTTTTTTGGCGTATCCGATGGAGCCAGGATTCCGGGGCCTTGAACGATGAGTGAATGGAAGCGTTGCCCATTGGATTGGGCAAATCTGGGCTGTCTTAACATTGCTACTCCTCACCCTGCCCTTGGGTGAGAAGAGTGGTCCGGATGATGAAGATGACGATTTCAATTAAATAAAATACATTGAAAGCATTAGGCCCTGCGACCCATCAAAATTCTTCTCGCGACCCACCCGTAGTTTGAGCATCACTGTGATAATCTCAAGCACCTTTACCTACAACAGATCAAAGTCAGCACACTTTTAGAGTACCACAATCTACAAAAGAAGGAATAGGCGAGACAAAGAGATGTGCAGCGGCCTCCAACTCACTTTCAGTCGTCCCATGTGTGAACTTTGCCACAGATATCTCCTTTTGTGTGTGTGTGTGTGTGTGTGTGTGTGGTTTCGTTTTTCGTTATTTTTGTATTGATTTATTTTTTTTGGTTATTATTGTCGCTTCATTCTTATTTCCTCCTGTCTCCTCCCTTTTTCCCTCGTCTTTCCTTTCTCTTAGTAATTTTCCTTTTCCTTGTTTCGTTCTGCATTCTCTCTCTCTCTCTCTCTCTCTCTCTCTCTCTCTCTCTCTCTCTCTCTCTCTCTGCACTACCTGTACATCTCTTTGTCTGTCCGTTCATGTTTTCTTCTTTCTTCCATTCTCCACACTGTTACAGCATTACAAGCTGCAGAGACTCAGTAGGCGAGATGATGTAATGACAATTAAAGTATTAATTATACTGTATATGTTTCCTATAATAAAGCGTCAGTACAGAGACGATTTAATTCAAGTTCTTAACAAGTTCGACATCAGTTGTGAAAGTTTATTCAAAATGACGAATGAAGTTGTGACTAGAAAATTATGATGAATCTCAAATGTAGGAAATTTAACACTAATACAAAGAAATATTACTTTAATATACTCGTAGTGGAATAATGGAATAAACTACCAACAATAGTGGTTGTACCATAGACATAGATACATTACAGACTTGTCTAGATAAATATTTGTAGAGTTTAGTCAATAACTAATTGTGTATATTTCCAGGCTGACGTGTATCCTGACGACAGTGAGACGAGTACAGTCAGCCTCGTCTTTCGCGGTACTCCACTTTGCCGGCTCCGTTTTTTCCAGGGTGAGTAAACCATCACAAAATACTCTACAGGGTGGACCAAAAGTGTCCATACATAAGAATAACTGTATCTCTTTCCAGGTACCCTTCTAGAATGTCTTTTTGTTAACGCGAGTTCATCATGAGTGGGAGAGACGCATCCGTGTGTGTTTTTAAAGTAATGGCAATCGTGTAGACCAGGTTTGGGGAATAAAGTGAATGTTTGTTTTAAAACAGGAATAAATTTTCCCAATGCATGGAGAGTTTTGGACCACTCTGTAGTTTAGGATGCTTTGGGTGATAATTTAACAAAAACTTTTGGTAAATCATCTAAAAATTAGTACCAGCCTACTTTACACTACCATCCTCATTAGTGACGCTACACCACCGTCATCATCATCATCATCATGTTTACCATAGTCATTATCACTAACACCACCATCACCTGCTACTTAGAACTGGGAAGTACTGTATATTACAGCATCACAAGTTACAGGAGTGGTAGGAGGTAAGATGAAGTAAGGTGGAGCGGCCTGGGACTCTACTTCAGGTGTACCGCGTTCGATCCAGGTACAATTTTCCTCCTTTTCGTTTCTTTTATCATTTTTTTTCTCTTATTCTTAGGTCTCCGCACCAAAGTGTGCAAAGCTACTGTATTTCCTTTGTTTCTTTATTCTTCCTTCATAACTTTATATTTAACTTGGCGTTATTTCGTTATTTCTTCAATAAATCGCTCATTTCTCCACCTCTTTGACAATATCATGGCGCGACGCAGGCCACGCGGTCGACTTCTTTATTCCTGTGTCTGGAATTCCCCCAGTCTGTTCCAGTTGGACAAAGTAAGGATGGTTGTGAACATGATGATGATGATGATGATGATGGTGATGATGATGATGATGATGATGGTGATGATGAATGGCTGGAAGTGCAAACCATTTATTTCTGGACACTTTAATAAAACAGCTTTCAGTAATACTGTCTTTTCCATTTTGAAATTCCTGGACACTCTCTCTCTCTCTCTCTCTCTCTCTCTCTCTCTCTCTCTCTCTCTCTCTCTCTCTCTCTCTCTCGCTAAATACAGATATCGAAGCCATAACTTTAAATCGGTAACTAGAACAACCTCTTCAATAGGATGATATAAATTTTAAGAGTATTTAATTATTACCATCAAAATGCAGTTTTATTCAGGTAAGAGCTTAATAAAGCAGGGGTTAATAATGCCCATCTCTTGGATTTATTCTTCACAAATAATCCAGATCAATACAGGATAGAGGTACTATCACCACTTGAATCCTCTGACCACAATCTCATCAAAGCCTCATTAGTTAACCCTCCTACACCTCCCCATTCCGAACCTGTCAGGGTGACCCGATGGCACTTTGACAGGGCAGACTGGGATGGATTTAGAAATTATCTTGCTGATGTTCCATGGCAGTCTTTCTTCTCTAGTGATCCCAATGCTACCCAGTCCCACATTTGTGACTTAATACTAGCTGGTATGGATTTATTCATACCAAGTCAACAATTCACTAAAAGATCAAACTCTCCAAAATGGTTTGATGGCAATTGTGCCAGAGCAACAGCCCAAAAGTCATTAGCATATAACTTTACTTAAAATCAAAAACATCTGAATCACTCTCCCAATTTAAAATTGCTAGAAATCATGCAAAAGCTGTATTAAATCTATCTAAATCAAACTTTCTTCAAAAGCAAGCATCAAAACTGCTTAACAACCCTAATGACAATAGAATATTCTGGTCAACTCTTAATTCTTTCAATAATAACTTTAACAAGTCATCTTCCATTCCCCCACTAAAATCTTCAGATGGCATTATTACAAATGACCCACGTGGGAAAGCAGATATCTTTGCTAGTACCTTTGCAAGAAACTCTACCGTAGATGATACCAGCCAGAATGTCTCAGTACTGGAACTTGATTCTCTCGAAATTGCCCCACTTAAAATACAGACAAGATACGTAAAATCCATCCTAGACAATTTACCTACCAACAAAGCTCCAGGCCCAGATGGAATTCCTCCAATTGTTTTGAAAAAGTGTTCCCCTGAACTTGCCTCTGTCCTAGCTAAATTATTCAGACTATGCATACGTACTTCTTTATTCCCAAATTCATGGAAAGAAGCCAATATCCACCCAGTTCCGAAGAAAGGAAGTTCGTCTGACCCCTCCAATTACAGACCAGTAGCTGTCACATCTTCTCTTGGTAAGGTATTTGAAACTTTAATTAATAAGCATATTGTTAAACATCTTGAATCCAACAACTTAATTAGTGATAGACAATACGGTTTTCGCCACGAAAGATCCACCATTGACATACTCAATCTCTTAACTCATACCATCCATCAATCAATTGATCTTTTTGGAGAAACTCATGCAGTAGCTCTTGATATCTCTAAAGCTTTCGACAGAGTATGGCACCGTTCCCTGCTGTCCAAACCCCCTTGCTATGGACTAATGTCTTTTGTTCCTTTGATTTCTTCTTATCTTAGTGACAGGAAAATAAGAGTAAAAGTAGATGATGTATATTCGAATTTCCACTCAATTAACGCCGGCGTGCCGCAGGGATCAGTTCTGGTGCCAACCCTATTTCTGGTTCATATTAATGATCTCTTATCTGTCACTCACAATCCAGTTCACTCATATGCAGATGACTCAACCCTACATAGTTCATTCACACTCAGACATCCATTTACAAAGTCTAATATCTCTACCTCTCAACTCAGTACAGCCATCTCCATAAATCAAGATCTATCTACAATCAGTGAATGGGGACAAAACAACCTTGTCTCTTTTAATGCTAGTAAAACTAAATATATACAGTTTACTAATAGACAGATATTGCCAGATTCGTACATTACCTTCAATGCTACTAATATTCCCATCTCCAAAAGTATTGAAATTCTTGGCGTCTCACTTAACAGTGCCCTCAGCTGGACCTCTCATGTCGGATCACTTGCTAAAACCGCCTCAAAGAAACTTGGATTATTGTACAGAGTCCGTAACTTCTTCGCCTATGAGCAGTTAGCTACAATTTATAAGAGTCATGTGCGCTCTCAGCTTGAATATTGCTCACCCTTGTGGAATGGTTGTGGAGAGGTTGCATTAAGACAACTAGACAAAATTCAGAACAAAGCTGTTAGAATCATTAACAACCCTGCCATGACATATAAACTACCTCCCCTGCAAGTAAGAAGGAATGTTGCCTCCCTTGCATTATTGCACCTCGTCCCGTGTTTAATAAACGGTTTTCCTACATGTGTTTAAGCTTCCTTATTACAGTAATGTTTCTATCACACGGGTTTTATCTATGAAGGATAATGTACACGGAATTTTTCATAAATGTTTATTCGTTAGTAAATCTTTTGACTGTGAAGTTTAATTGTATTAAGTACGAGTATAATCATTAGTTCACAGATTTTCTCACTTCTCCCTCACAATCTTTTTTATTGGAGTGTGTGTGTGTGTGTGTGTGTGTGTGTGTGTGTGTGTGTGTGTGTGTGTGTGTGTGTGTGTGTGTGTGTTCAACTACCAGTAAAAGCAGTGCAATAAGTCTGTATGAAACTGCTGTGCTAGGACATCTATTTTAAATAATTCTTGTCGTCTGTAACACGCTCTCTTTTTCTTTTCCTTTTTTCTTATGGCCATTTGTGTTGTTTGCATATAAGCACATATCGTTGCTACTGTCAACCCTTTATTCATTAAGTCTTTATACTTTATAATTGCTACCGCCACATAGTTATACTCGGCTTAAGAATGATCTCTTATTTTGTTAACCTTATGTCACTACCAAGCAGTTAGATTCAGCTTAGGAGAGATTTCTAGGAGCGAAGGAGTTAAGAAAGAACCATAATTTATTCATCTAAATTTGTAATAGTTTCCAGAATATTTTGGTCACCCACAAATCATCATATAATCAAATTAGTAGGAATTTCTGGTTGTACCGACGTGAAGCAAATTTCAGTCAATTTGTATGGTGGTAAATGTCCGCCTGTGTCATAAGCCTACCACATTCCAGAGTCACTTTTCATTCACCTGCTGTACCCAACCCCTCCCTTCCTCGTCTCTGTTGACACTTGTTCCCTCAAATTTCCATACTAGATTGCTAATTGTCGCCCCCCACACCAGCATGGCTTATATTAATTGTTTACCTTACCTCCATAACTTAATAACCATCCAGAAATCTGGCCTACATGTATGTTGACTATTAGTGTATAAATCACCTCGTGTGTGTGTGTGTGTGTGTGTGTGTGTGTGTGTGTGTGTGTGTGTTAAAACAGTGAGGCGTCAAGTAAACTGTTCTGTGATATCTTTTTACATGTTAAATATAATGTAACCATAAATACAGTAGTCATTATACTGTAATTTGCACAACTCTCTTAATATTTTTGAGTTGGATATATGAAGTTTCGTTCCATTCTCTTTAACTTTGCTACACATATATACAAATAAACTAATTTAAATAGATATAAAGTGTCCGTTATGTCTGATAGCCAGTGCAGTTATTCATTAAATCTTGTCCTCGTGTAAGTCTATTTTGTTCAGCATGATTCTAAAAAAATTGATATTGTAGTGCCACGAATTTGATATTCATGTATGTGTTTAGAAGTACTGTAATTTTTAAGTTAGATAGGATGTAACCTGAATATTAGTTTATAAGTTCCTATCCTAAGTAGTAATTCATATGTTAATGATTAATGTAGGGTTAACTATTTTTATATGTATGTATCTCTGTATCTATGCATTGGGTGATGTAATTGTGGATGTTGAGCTATGGGGATTCCTCGTCTGGTAGAGTAATGAATAACAGATGCGCGCAAATTTTTTTGTCGTTGTTGGGCGCCGAGTTTAAACTTTAGACAGAATAATGATGAATATACAATTCTTTTCGTAACCTAGTTGTGAAATGTTTACTAATGAAGCTGCTAGAACCCAAATATGTAAGATTAACAGTCCAAAAGGCCTAAATAATGTCATTTGTGAGGATTTAAAGGTCCCGTTTGTCTTGGCCGTCACTAGATGGCATGAGCTGCCTTAAAATTCAAAGTGAGATAGTGATAGAATCAGTATCTAAATTAAGTAAGGAATAAATCCCAAATTTTCCCCAATTCAATCAAAAGTCCTGGCGTCATGGGTACACTGCTAAATAAATTGTAAAGAGAATTGACACCCACCATATTTCAAAAACACCACCTCATTTGACTAAGCAGTGGCGTCGCTAGCATGCCCAAAGAGCCCACTCGAGGTCCAGACGTCGTATATAATGGACGTTTGTTCAGGTGAGCCGTTCACATTTCTCCTTCCTCCCCCTCTTTTTCTTTGTTTAATCCTTACTTGTCATGGACTATATGAAGTAATATTGTTGAAAGTTTAACGTAGCCACTCGAGCCCCAGATGTCGTATATAATGGACTTTTGTTCAGTCCAAAGACACCGGCGACGTCAGTGTGAGCATAAGGCTTTCCCATAGTATTGTCCAAAGACTTGAGCGTACACACATTACACTATCCATGAATTATTATATGAACCAAATGTAATTGTAATAGTATCATTGATCTATCAAGTGAATTTTATTTTTTTGTAAATAAGAAATGAAAATTTGAAAGTGATGTAACCTGGTAACGGAAGAGCGAAATTCAAAACCATTAACCGTTTTCTTTCTTGTAACTAAAGTTAGGAAGTTAGGAGCGTGGAAGGGAACTTAGTGATTGTGAGCAATGATGTAATTTTGAAATGAACCTCAAGGCTAAACAAGCCCGAGTGATTATGTATTCTTGGTGATTGTACAAGGTTTGAATAGTACCTCGAGGCTAAACAAGCCCGAGTGATTACGAATTCTTAGTGATTATGTTTTGTTTTTTTTCTGAATTATTCCTCGAGACTAAACAAGCCCGAGTGATTATGCATTTTTAGTGATTATATAGCAATGATGATTATGAACTGTAAATAGTACTGAACTGATATTGGATTCTGGAGAATTGCATGATGAGAGTATATTATATGGATGAAAATGAACACGAGTAATCATTCTTATTGGTTCGAGGCTATGCCAGCCCGAACAGATAACCCATGCTCGTAAAAAGGTCCCTGGCTTGAGGCTATTGTCGAGCCCAAGAATAACTGACAAAAAGAAAGTATGGTACAACAACTCCATACATCGCTTGTATGTATCAAATTGTTTTCGCCTGGTAATAATGTTGGAGGAATGATCATCCAATACCCTGGTAACATGTACAATCTTCTCTCATACTAAAAAGGGTCATGTAATTAAAAATGTTTTGTGGAAACTTGCATCAAGTTATTAAAGTAAAGTATATATCATTTTCTTTTCTTTATTGGTGTACCTAATCAAGGAAATTATGTCCTCAAGCCAAATTCACTCCCCTTCCAATTCAAGATTCCTTCGCTGAGGGAACGACGACCATCCGTGGTACTAACTAAATCTAAGCTCGGCCAAAAACTACAAACGCTACCACAATTCTTTCTTTTTTTTCTTAAATATTTACCATCTACTATACTAAGTCGAGTACCACCTGTATTATCCATGGATGAGCTGATCAGTACCAGCAACATGTAAGATTATAAATATCCGTCATTACACTGATTGAAGAATAACGGTGGGGATAGTAAAAATTCCTACCATTACACTGGTGTCAACCGGTGGGATAACATTACCAGCTTTACAGTAATGCTGCTGCATTTCATCCCTTTCCATAATTGTCGACGTCCATCTTCAAAGATTTTTCTTTAAATAGTAGGGATAATACAGGGCAAAGAGAATGAAAAAGAAGATACAGCAGTTTAGTTAAGTGTTAAGTGAAAAAGTGTATGTTTAAAAGGGAAAGGGGTGCATAGGAGGAGGGCATGGCAGCCACAACCCGCAGACAGCGAAACATAAGATAGTGGTGGTAGACAGTGGTATGGTGTTGGCTTGGGTTTTTTGCTAGGGACAGTCGTTATTTTGTCAATTTCCATCCTAATAACGAAAAGACATTCAGTGGGGCTCGAACCTTCTCGAAAACGTACCCCTGAAAGAATATTCAGTCGAGCCACCCAGTCGTCGCCTCCCCCTCTGCCTCTCCCTCTTATTTCCATCTCTTGGCACCAAAGGTGGGAGGAAGGTGAGGGATATGGGAAGCAAAGATATGGAATGTAAGCCTGAGATTAAATGCATTATAACACTCAAATTAAAATCGAGAGAATTTTTCCAAAGTTTCAATCTAAAACTAATTGTGCTTTTTGGACCAAATTCCCACAAGGTTTTTACTATCATTTTTTTCTAGTAATGGTGCCACAATTTTGTTTGCAAAGCAGTATTTTTCATTAAAGGGTTCTGCAACAGGGACCGTTTTGCAAAGAATTTTACATTTTTCCCAAACATTTTTTATATCTTTGAGTTCAGAGATACAAGTCCTTATCAGACTGGAATATACAGTTTTTCTTTTCAGTCATAGAAAATAATCTCCTGGTTTTGGAAGTGAACAATTATGTTGCCAGAGGTCATGCAACATGAAGACTGTCATGCGAACAAGGCTGATGACTGTCATGTGAACAAGGCTGAGGACTGTCATGTGAACAAGGCTGAAGACTGTCATGTGAACAAGGCTGAAGACTGTCATGTGAACAAGGCTGAAGACTGTCATATGAACAAGGCTGAGACACAAAGCATTTACAAGGCCATTCAAAGAGAACGGAACAAATCATGTCATCAACTCTCCTTGTCTCACTAATTTTGTCTATGCTCACTCTACTTGCTACAGTATTACATCAAAACGACTCCTGTCACTGCCACACAGAACTATTCGGCTGAACTCTAGAAAAATCCAGTGTAAGGTGGGGCCTGCGGTACACATCTATTCGCTGCGCACAAATACACCTCTGAAGCACATTGCGCTAACAGAGAAGGTATGCCATCCATAACTGGAACGGACACTGTGATTACAACAAGCGTGTTAACATCACAAACAATTTTGTGGGGTGCAGTGAGGCCTTGATGTAACAGTCCATCCATCTGTAATCGTCAATTGCAACGTGCTGTTAATACAATCATTATTTGAAAGCTAAATATACAGCCGTCGTAAAACATGGTGGCACGCATGGATATTTCATAAAGTGAAAAAGTGTATAGGAGAGCTGTGTTGTTGTGTGTGTGATGATGGGTGGAACATGGGAAGAAAAACTGTGAGAGATAATTTGGGTCTTTCACGGTCCAACTATTTCATCTTCTTCGGCTATGTTTCCATTTCACCATTTCAGCTGCTGTAAAAGAACTGATATAATATTTACATATATTGTGGGATGTCATTATTTTTAAAAATTTACTGTAGATATTCAAGAACTCCTAGAATATCAATGTTTTCCATCTAATATATCAGAAATAATCTTACTACTCGTTCCAACACCCATGACAGAAAAAAAAAAAAAACTATATTACAAGCCAAAAATTTGTACCAAATCTAGGTGAGCGAGTCCAATTACATGAATATGATCGACAAGTTTTGTGATACCATAATTATTGAGGCTCATTCTCTATGTGGGCAAATGATACAACTTTTGCAGTTCAGTGGCTTCAGTGAAAAGAGTAGCTCCCTTAGTAAGACAGCATGTAAATACAGTTTACCAGACTGAGGCTGAGGTACTTCACATATGCAGGTGTTGGTTGCATAAAGGAAGAAAAGATGAACAGAAATTGAAAAATTTTAATAAGTAAATTTCAGGCCACTGCAGAATGTTTCACCTGGTGTGTGTGTGTGTGTGTGTGTGTGTGTGTGTGTGTAGCGTCTGGTATTTTTCTGTTACATGAGCTAACTGCCTTTCCTCGGTTACCTCATGTGATATCTGGTATGTGTCTGCACACATTACAGTATGTGATTGCATTCTGGCCAGAGGATGTGTACGTATCCTCCTGAACACCAGACATTACATACAGTGCAAGTGTTACATGTTGTGATAAGGTGTATATTAATACCTCTAACCATTACATATTGTGTTATGACATATTAATGCCCATATTAACACAAGCCCACATTATAATTAAGTTGACTGAGTATGTAGCCTCCAGAAACAGAAGCACAAATGCAGCCACACTGCATCATCATCATGATCACCATCAGCTGCAGCAGCATGAGTCAGGAGCAATACCACCACCACAATCACCATCACTACCACCTCAACCAAAATTATCACTATCAGTACCATCCATACCATCACCCCACTGTAATATTTAAGGCCCTGCACGCCACAAGGAGCAAAGCGCCATACAATCTGAAACCTGTTTTTTCCCACCAGCTGTTCCCTCAAGCACTAGCCTATGACAGCACAAAGTCGCTTTGTTCACTTCAGACTTTCGCTTTACTGCACTAAGTAGAACTGAGCAAAGCGACTTTGTGCAGTCATGGGGTAGTGTTTGAGGGAGCAGCTGGTGGAAAAAAACAGGTTTCAGGTGGTATGGTGCTTTACCCTTGTGGCGTGCAGGGCCTTATTTAATGTGCTGTGGAGGATGCAGGAAAATAATGGAAAGTAATAAAACCAGAAGAGCTTTCACAGGAGAATCAGCAGAAAATGGGCTACACCTCCATAAAGTCAGCATTTAAGCCATGGTACTCATAGTTAATTCCTGCATTCTCTCTCTCTCTCTCTCTCTCTCTCTCTCTCTCTCTCTCTCTCTCTCTCTCTCTCTCTCTCTCTCTCTCTCTCTCTCTCTCTAATAAGCCTTCCCACTTCCACTAATATATGCACCCAACTTCCCTCTTAATTTAGCCTCCCCCACCGTAAGAGCTTCTTAAGCCTCTCTCACATATCTAACTGTGTGCTTATCTGACACTGGCAACTTTATAGGCGTAGTTCCATGCTATAACGTTGCGTAAAGTAAGAAGGTAGTGGGAAAACAGGAAATAAAGATAACAGAGTGAAGAAAGAAAAAGAAAAGAGATGAGGTATGGCATAGTAGGGAAGGGTACAGTAGGGTAGGGCAGGGTTAGGTTGGGTTGGGTTGGTTTGGACTGGGTAAAGTACAATAGGGTAGGACAGGGAAGACCAGAGTAGCGTAGGACTGGGTTAAGTTGGGTTGGATTGGGATGGGTTGGGTGAGGTAAGGTAGGGTACGGTTGGATTAAGTTGGGTTTGGTTGGGTGAGATAGGGTAGGGTTGGTTTTAAGTTGCGTTGGGTTGGGATGGGTTGGGTGTGGTAAAGTAGGGTATGGTTTGGTTTGGATGGGTTGGGTGGAGTAAGGCATGATAGGGTTGGGCTAAGTTGGATTGGGTTTGGGTGGGTTGGGTGGAGTAAGGTAGGGTAAGGGTGGGTTAAGTTAGATTGGGTTGGGTGGGGTAGATTAGGGTACAGTTGGAGAGATTTGTCTTTCTTCATCTTTCACCCTCTTATTTCAGTTCCCCTCTTTCTTTCCACCTAGCATTACTCTCTCTCTCTCTCTCTCTCTCTCTCTCTCTCTCTCTCTCTCTCTCTCTCTCTCTCTCTCTCTCGGGAATCTGCGTCCATAAAGATAAAAGATAACACTAATCCGACCACCCGATATACAGAGTCAGGAAGAAGAGAATTGAAATGAGGGACCGAAATTTCCTCCATGAGTGTCGGGATATTGATAGTTACACACACACACACACACACACACACACACACACACACACACACACACACACACATAGAGGGAGGGAGGGAGAGAATACAAGGATCTGGAATAATGAATGACGACTTTAAAATGATGTATGCTAAGGTTAGGACGTACAGCAGCCAATGTTAAGGGACGAAAGATGCCAAGATTAAGGATTAATGCTGCTAAGGTTGGGAACACAGGATGCCAAGGCTGCGAAGGATTACATAGTTTGGCCAAAAGATCATTAGTTGTAAGCGATTGTCCTTTCTTATAACATTTTGGCAGCATTTGGTCATGTGAACATAATCGACTCGCATATTATGTGTGAATATTGCTACTGACTTCATACCCTACTGTGTCTTAACCATAGTCAGTATAATTTCCTGCTTTTGCATATTATTCCTGATACATCTGGACGATTATAATCACATTATTAATTACCTCTATTACTGAAGGGCCAATGATGGCTACATCAAACCTTTCCATTCTGTCGTGTTCTATTTAATCCATCCATCCATCCATCATCCAATCCTACGTTGCCACATGAGGAACGTAGGAGCCCGGAGCTAGGCAAGTTGGTCCTGACATTTAAGACGAGAGTGACCAGCCTCACTCATCCCTGAGTGGCATTACGTGAGCAATAAACCCTAACCACTCCTTGGATATAAACCTTCACCGGCTCATTCCGATTGGAGTGCCGTAATTACCCACTAAACCACGAGGCGCCATAATTTGATTATATGGTTACCACCCAGCGTAGTAAATGGTTTCCTGGTGTACAGGAAACCATTTGGCTTGTCACTCAGTGTACAGTAGAGTCACCCACAGGCGAAGGACGAGGAAAGAATGAAGGAAAGAAGATAGAAGAGGAAGGAAAGAAAGAAGGAAGGAGGATAGGAAACGACAGACACCCGAGAGCAGCACTACATCGAGTGAGTGGAGGGTGAGCGCCTCCACCTACTACAATAACTAAATATATCATGGGGCAATAACAATGCCCTGAAAATTATCCATCAAACTGATCTACTTAAGTACCAGAGCTGCTCCTCAGTTTTCCAGAGTAATACAAAGGTTCATATCTGGTGAAGAAAAGGTAAAGCCTCATGGGATAGCAACTAAACTCAGTGTCACTAACCAATCCATTTTTTTTTTTTTTATGCAAGGAAGAAGGAACCAAAGGCAAGGAACCCACAAACTGTTCCTTCCAAGAAAAAAACAAAACAAAAACAATACAAAAGAGAGCCAATTTCAAGATCCATTCATTTCGAGATGCCTGGACACACTGCATTTAAAAGACTGGAGATCACAGGAAGCAGGAAATACAGACAGAGGAAGACAGTTCCAGAGTTGACCTGTTGTGTAAATGAAGGACTGGGAGTAACAGTTAACTCTTGCATTACAGAGCTGGACAGAAAAGGGATGAGAGTTTGCTGCTAGACGGGTACTACGCGCCTGTCGTAGAGGTGGAGGGATGCAAGCAGACAGTTCAGAGGAGCAGTGACCACTGAAGTGCGATAAGAGAGAGATAAAGATGCAACAGTTACCCATATGTATATTGTTGTCAAACATCCTGCTCTTAGTGTTGTTGTTGTTGTTGTTATTGTTGTTGTTTTGTCATAACTAACAATTATCACATGGTATATATGAGTATAAACTGTTTGGTGAAGAAGCTTCTTTTTCGGCATCGCTTAATGTCTATAATAATTTAGCCAGAGAGGAGTAGTATAAAATTTTGGAATCCCAAAATTGTGGTATTCATTTGTGAACTCAAAATAACAACGTAGATGTGGAAGTATTTATGCTGAGTGTGACAAAACAATAGATAAATCCATTCTATGGACACCACATCCTCCGAACTGCATTTCAGGTAATGACATGGTGCATACTTAATAGCTGAGTATCTTTAACAGCACTGACGAGTTGAATTAGTCTATTGTCTTTCCCAATTTAATCAGGGTCTGATTTTCACTGAGTATGAAAGCAACATCAACATACATGTTGATGAGACGAAGTGTTGTCCTGGTGAGGGATTACCACACAAACAGACCACCACCACCACCACCACAAGTGTTCACACAGACAGACTACAAACAGATCTCTCAGTGTGGTTTCAAGATGTAGGAATGACCATACTAACAGACCACCACCACCACCACCACGACCACATGAGTTCAGTCAAGTACACCACTGCCACGTGGCTCAGTGAAGCTGTAAGACGTAGGAGGGAAGAGGTGATGAAAGGAAAGGAAAGGTGTATTTCTATTCCCTTGCACTCCTTCTTGCATCCCATATCCGACATTTCCACCGCTGACCTCAGCACAATCATCATTACATTATCTTGACAATCACCATCACCACCACCACCACCACCACCACCATCATCAGCAGCAGCAGCAGCAGCAGCAGCAGCTAAGTATATCTGGACATAACTACATATTACAGCATCACAAACTCCAAGAGAGGTAGGAGGTGAGATAAGGCCTGGGACTCTACTACCGGTGTACCGCGTTCAGACCTACGTGTGCTGTTTCTTCCTTTTCTTTTCCTTATCATTTCTTTTCTCGTAATCTCCACACCAAAGTCTGGACAGCTACTGCATTCCTTCCGTTACTTTCTTCTTCCTTCCAAACGTTTCATCAACCTGGCGCCATTTCTATATTTCTTCACTAATTCGCCAAGTTCTCTCGCTCCTTCGACAATTTCATGGCACTACGCAGGTTCATGCTCGACGAACGACCATGTTTATTACTCTACCCTTCTGTTGCTGTGTCTGGAGCTCTGCCAATCCATGTTTCAGTGGGACAGTGTAAGGATGGTTGTGAACATGATGATGATGATGGTGGTGGTGATGATGATGATGAGTGGAAGTGCAATCCATTTTTTCTGGGCACTTTGATATGACAACTTTCAGTAATACTTTGTTTTCCATTCTGATATTTCTGGAACTTGCTCTCTCTCTCTCTCTCTCTCTCTCTCTCTCTCTCTCTCTCTCTCTCTCTCTCTCTCTCTCTAAGTAAATAAATAAATAAATAAATACACAGACCAAAGACGCAACTACATTAAATTCAAAACTAAATCAACCACTTCAGTATGATGACGCAATGAATGCGTTATTCTTCGCATCACCATAGGATTTAATTCAGGTAAGATGCCCTTAATAGAGCAGGTGTTAATGTAGACGATACCCAACCCCTCTAGTTACAAACAAGTGCTCGTGGGCCCTTCGGGCCCCTCACACTTGCTCCTGCGGAGGGCTTTCGCGCTGCTGTATTTTATTTTAGTTGTACCTATGGGCAAAAAATTCTACGGAGATCCTATGTCGGGCGCCTGGAGAGGCGTTTTCTGGTCAAAATGTGATCACTCATTTAATATAGTAAAAGTTTTTCAATCGTGATGGGACCAAGTTTTTCACATAATCGAATTTTTTGCTATTTTTTGTGCCAATTTTTGGTGCGATTTGAATGTGTAGTTTCGGCTGCCCAAAATACACACACACACACACACACACACACACACACACACAGCTAGTGTTATAGTATATTAGAAGTCTGCCCTGACCTGCATAAAGTCCTCCGTAGACTGAAAAAAATACTTGAAAGAATGAGGACATGACACTGTGCAGAATCGAACGGCTTGGGTCTCTGCAACCCAAGCACGGAGATCCTGTCCTATACTATCTCGCATTTTTTTTTTTTTTAGTCATTCTTACGATGATCATCATCAACACCAGCTCATCATCACTTGCCAACACTACCACGATGGCTATTTTTGTGTTATTTAAGCAAATATTTCAACGTCACTATCATCCTCATCATCACATTCATTTTTATTAGTATTATTATTATTATTATTATTATTATTGTTGTTGTTTTCTTTACCATTTCCTCTTTCCACTATATTACATGCTAAGCTGCATTAGAGGTAAGAGGCGAGACAGAGTAAGATGGAGAGGCCTGGGACTCTACTACAGGTGTACTGAGTTCAGTTCCATTCTTTTTGTTTACATTTTAGTTCACTTATTCTTTCTTTTCCTCTCATTTCGATTACTCGTGTTTTTATTATATATTCATTCATATTTTTTCCTTTTCCACCTTTCTTTTTTCTTTCTTCTCCTTTCTGTTTCTTTTTCAATATTTTATCCTTTTTTATCATGTCACTTTTTTTTCCCTTCCATTCGCCATTATTTTACATCACCACGTGAGATGAAGTCAGATTATGATCATCATAACTATCCTTCTTTACCATCACCCAGACATGCACAATAGCATTATTATTCATTCAGTATTCGTCACAGACATCATCATCATCATCATTTTCATTATCCATACTGTTATCATTATCGTCGGAACCAACCTCCATCATCTTCACTATCATTATAACTACCACTGTCATCATTACTTGCAGACATTATTATCATCATTATCCACTCACTTATTGTTTTATCATCAAAAATAACCTACAGCATCATCCCCACCATGACCATTAGCTACATCAGATCTAGGCCACATCTACAGTTCGTCCACCTCAACATGGGATAGGTTCTCGCCATTTTGCAGTGAATTTCCCGTACGTGAATTGTAGGTTAAGGCTACTACGATTCTACATCCTTTCAGTAGCACTTGTTGGTGACCAGGACCATATTATAGAGTCCTTTGTTACAGCTAATCTTTAACCTTGGAGACCTGGTAATTTTAGGTTATGTTAAACTGGCGAGAATATGGCAAGACATCCAGTTTTAATCTCTTGTACTACCTCTGCATCCAGAATTGAGAGATGGCAATTTTGCACCATGTTAAATAAACAGAATACTACACCGTATTCTGGTCCTTATCACTTGTTATAGCTCAAAGATCAAGGTGGAGTGATGGCAGTTTTAGGCCAAGTTAAAATGGTCAGAGTATTTAATCATTATAAACACGCAGGGAGACAGGAAGCGATATGGAGATACGTAGAGTGGCCTGGCACTACTAAACCTGTCTACACTTCCACGTCACACCTTTACACATCCTGTTTTACGGGTTTGTTTTCATTCGTCCTCCTATTTTTTTTCTTTTTTTCTATCTTTGGTTTTGAATTTCCCTCCTTTTCATTTCTCCTTGCAAACAATATTTAGCGGATTGACAGGGTTTCTTTTCTGCTTCAGATGTTCATTACTCTTTGTTCCGTTGTCGGTGCCTGACCTGTCTTTTGTTGTTGTAAACCTTCCTTTACCAGCCCTATGCAGTACAGGAGTCAAGTCTGGTCAGCTTAATGTTTTGGGGAGTTTTACTTCCGATTGGTGAGTTATATTTTTGTGCATTATTTATATATTTATGCATTTTTGCGGAAATGTTTTCTTCTATATTCAGGCTATAAAAGGACCAATAGTTTGTTAATTTTTCGTTTTATATGTTCGCGTCTTTTTTTTTTTCTTTCCGATCATATAATTTAAGATGCTTAGCACCTCAGTCCACTAGGTCACATAGAAGCGTGTGTGATTACCCCGATGAATGTGAGGCAGGAAAGACGATATGCACCTCGGTGCACTAGGTCACATACAAGAGTGTAAGACAGGAAAGACGATAAGCACCTCAGTCCACTGGGTCATATACAAGCGTGTATGATTACACGGATGAATGGGAGGCAGGAAAGACGATATGCACCTCAGTCCACTAGGTCACATACAAGCGTGTATGATTACACGGATGAATGGGAGGCAGGAAAGACGATATGCACCTCAGTCCACTAGGTCACATACAAGCGTGTATGATTACACCAATGAATGGGAGGCAGAAAAGGCGAACCAACTAGAATATTTGACAATATGGCAGTCAGGCTCATCACTGTATTTCTTGTGAATGTCACTCCAGTTGCTTTACATTGTTAGTTATTCTCACAATTATTGTCTGTACTAAGTACAGAGACATTTTCATCTCTCATGTTTCTCAGTGATGGCAAGGCGCGAGGAATGACCTGCAACGCAATGCAAGGGTTAGGATCTACTACTATTTTTTTTTTTTTCATGTGTTCCAAAGGTTAACCAGTGTTTTCCATTTTTCCCCTTCCCTCTCAGTTCTCTCACTGCATCCGTGTTAATAAAATTCTTCCCTCATTTCATGTCTTTTCATTCACTGGCATATCACTCTGAATCAAAACAACCATTCCTTTATTCTCAAGTAGCCTTCATTTAGTAGACCTTGCTGCACACAGACACTGGCATTTTACTGGGTAAATATCCATGATACTACACTAAAAATATGTAAACAGCAAGTGTAATAATGTTTATATATAATTCTGAAAATGTATTTTTTCTATTCACACCGGGCCGGTGACATGATGGGTGAGGTGCGAGACTACAAATTAATAGACGCTGGATTAGATCGCAGACTTGTAGTTGCTTTACTTTATTAATAAAAATCTTGTGGAATTAGACGCTTAAATACAGCTTCCGTTGTATTGAATTTGGGTGGCTGGATAGCTCAGTCGGTAAGCTGCTGTATCCACGTACTTACCAGCGCTGGTTCGAATCCTCACAGTTTCTAATTTATTAATAAAAATGTTGCAGAATTAGACGCTTAAATATGCCTTCCGTTGTATTAAATTTTGGTGCCAGAGTGGCACTTGCTGACCCGTCATTGGCCATCTGGCCGTGCGGGTGGGACTTGCTGACCTGTGACTGGTCTGTGACCGTCTGGGTGGGACTTGCTGACCTGTGACTGGTCTATGACCGTCTGGTTGGGACGTTGACCTGTGTCTGGTCTATGACCGTCTGGGTGGGACTTGCTGACCTGTGACTGGTCTATGACCGTCTGGGTGAGACTTGCTGACCTGTGACTGGTCTATGACCGTCTGGGTGGGACTTGCTGACCTGTGACTGGTCTATGACCAGTGGGACGTTGCTGGCTTGTGTCTGGTCTCTGACCACTATAACTCACAAACATAAATACACAGCCACTGCCAGGGCTGGGGTCAATGATGAACTGGAATTGAATTGGAACTGATTTAAAAAACTATGAATTGGAACTGAATTGGAATTGAGAAAAATGTAAAAATTAAATTAACTGAATTGGATTTGACATCAATTAATTATTTCATACTGTATTATGCGAATTCATTATTGTATAATAATTAACTTACAATATACTCAAATGAACAGTAAAATATACAGTTTGCTATCACACAAAAAGTTAAAAGTGTATCAAGTGAAGTAATCGTTAGATTAATGTTACTGGGTAGATTAAAATCGACTTTGAACTGGAAACATTTTAACTGAATGAAATATCGACGATAATGAATTGAACTGGAATTGAAGAATTCTTTTTTTAAGAATCGATTGAACTGAATTGGAACTGATTCATTCAAATTTTATTCTGAATTGGAATTAAACTGAAATGACAAAAACGAATTGACTCCAGCCCTGGCCACCACAGCCATCCAAACCCTGCAGCCAAACAGCATCCTTCAAGAACCACCAGTAGATAGACTCCCCTCAGAATATTCCCTACCCTGAGAGACACGAGTACACCCAGACAGACTGTGATTCGGCCACCACCCTTCACTGCTACAGTACCAACAATAAATACAACTTACACTGCAATGCACACCACCACACCACAAAACACCACACACTCACCACGTGCAACACAGTATCACAACAGCCACACCTTCAACATAACCTTAACAAAAGACCACTGGCAGCGACCGGTCCAAGTCTCCGATCTCCTGTGGTCCACTGGGTTCACAACGAGATGGGGAACAAGGACAAATATAAAATACACTCATTATTCAAACCCAATACCATGCGTCACATACCATTAAGCCGTACAGATCACTCACCAATCATTTTACTGATGAAATTGTTATTCCACGTAAGCATGGCATTGTTGTTGCCACAGCCATATCAGCCACCATTACTGCAACCCTGCCCCATCATCCACCAGCATCTCTGCCTCTCCCCGTGACAATCAAAGGGGCGAGAAGTGGGTGAAAGTAATGACTTCGATAAACCTGAACTGACCTGATAAGTTTTGACTGGACTTGAAAAGACTTGAAATCTCCATGATGACCTGAATGAAGTGGAGTCGACCTCAATGGATGTAAAGAATGTGAGTAAACCTGGTGTGAATGAACGGGGACTGACATGACTGGGCCATATGGACGTGGATGGCGTCAAGTAGCCTGGTGAAAAAGACACGTAAATAGACGGAGGGCTGGGTTGTACAGTGTTCCTTGCATGGACTGGTGACGTGATTAGGGCTATAAACAAAAGGATCATTGAACACAACTATGATATGAGCAGATTCAACGTAAGCAATGCTGTTGTCAAATATTGCAGTGATACTAGCAACTTTATTCAAGACAATGGAATTTTTGTGTTAGCCAAACCCTTGGTACGCCTGGTCAACTAGCGTACAACATGTTCAGCTTCTTTGACGTAAAGAATGTTGTCACAACTCTGGCCTACATTACTGAAGGCGATCATTGTGTCAGTACACTTGTTCTGGTGTCAACATCTTTTTCCATATGAAGTTGTAGTATCACACATTTTACATAATAATTTTTAAAGCTGTTTAGTCATAATTAACAGTGTGTAATGAAGTGTGAATGATGAACAACCAAATATTATTTCGCTGTTAGCTGTGGTATAGAAGAAGGTGGATGGCAGACCACAAGTGCCACCCTGTTTCAATTATAAAATGAAGGTTAGGAGAAGTGAAAAGATATCTGAATAGTGCGTAAGTGTAAAGTCCTGGGGAACCATTTATTATGTTGGCATATGTGAATGTACTTAATGCCATTTAATAGAGGTGTATAATGTGCTAGTAGAGTTGTCATTTATCTCTACTTATTTGCATAAGCCCAGAGTATATGTAATGCTCGGCACCTCACTTTTTAGCTGACCTCAGCACCGCGCCCTAGTCGGCTCGGTGAGCGTACAGCGTCAGAAGCCGTTTTACAGTTTAAAAGGGAGGTGGTATCGCTCTTACATATCTCACGGGTCGCAGTTATATTATTCTGTACCCAATAAAGAGAGATTTAATCTGCTCATTTCTGTCACCTTACGCTACCACATAATAACAGACCAGCTTCCACCTTCTCGTGGCAGAGGACCTTTGGTGGGAAGTGTCGGGCAGTGACGGCAAGTAGCTGACGTGTACTACAGACTGTGTCGTCGATCCAACACGGTGGTCTAGTTATACTATACAGCAGAACACTTAATATGTAGCCAACTGCTACTCCATACGGCTACATTAAATTGGTGGCCAGCAGTGCGACGATACATTTTAATTGGTGCTAGCGGTGGCACGATATTTAGTGCTAGCCGTGTACCGATACATTAAATTGGTGCTCAGTGCTGGGATACGATACATGCTAAAGGGATTTATGCTGTGAACCAGTAACCCTTGCAATCGCTCGTTCCTGAAGGTGAAACAGAAAATCTTACTCTACTGTTGTAAGGGGACTAATTACCAGTGAGTTAAGTGGAGCAGATAAACTGGAGTGGTGCATATTAATTCCTCCCATTATTCTGCCAGTGCAAGATTCCTATCTTAAGCACAAACTGGCAGTTATCTCGCCCTGTGGTGTGCGAGATATCTCCATCTTTCAAACGCAAACTGGCAAGAATCTCGCTCTCGTGTGTGAGAGGCGAGATAAGGAGAGTTCAAGCCAGTGCGGTGAGGAGTGGGTCAACTAGCGACTTCTAGCAACTCCAGAGGCGCGGACGGCCGAGGCGAGCCAAGGGAGACCGAAAGCGGCGGGCCTGGCGTGATGCAGGGCGAACCACTCGCTTGCTAACTCCCACAGTGAGCGGACTGCCGTGTATGGTTGGAGGAGTCTGGTGGAGTGTGGAACGTGGAATGTGGAACATCATCCTGGACTTTCATATCTAGGTAGTGTCCATGCATTAGTAATCCACACACACACACACACACTTGAATCAACACACGTTAGTTAGTTGATGAGTGGAAATAAAGGTTTCTCAGAATTCCCTTGAAATAAATATACTTTCTTTGTATGTGTCCCGTTCTCTGTCACTTACCATAACTATCCTTTTTATGTCAGTTTATCTTCCTGTAACTGGGAGGGGAATATTACTGACAAGGTTAGATGGATACAGTGAAGTGGGGACGTAGAATTAGGGGAAACAGAGATCAGGCAATCCTACTAGACTCAGAATTTTATGAGTGGGTTGATACATCAAATAAAAGCGCTCAGACATATTAAATGAGTGAAGGACATATTGAGGATCAAGGTGATGAGGATATTTCTGAAGGACAGGATGAGGATTTGAAAGCTTTGCATTTGCGTTCTGGTCATACTTATTCAACAGTCCCAGAGCAATCAGTTAGATCCAAAATGGCCACTAGTCTTGCTAATGAGGGTAATCCTAGTGAGAAGACTGGAAGTTGAGACTACAACAGTACCTTTGGTCACTCAGGATATGCAAAATCCAGTCATTAGTGATAGTACTACAACCACTCACATACCTGTGTATACTTCAGATGTTTTCAGTACACCACAAGGTTTTGGACAGAATTTATTTTCTGTACCTTATTCAAATGCATGGGGTATAAACACAGATGGTATTGACATGCGAACCCAGAATCCTAATCAATGGGGCATGAATACTAATATTGGCATGCAAAGACAGGGCCCTTATCCAAATACCTGGGGCATGACTAACAATATGGGCGTGCAAAGTCAGACTAACCCTCCTCCTTTGTGGCAGATACCTGTACCTAATCTGGCTACTGATATAGTACAGCAGCATCCTAACTGTACTGAAAGTCAGGCTTTGGCGAAGGCAGGCATATGCTATGCAGAAGCTAGCAAAACCTTGCAAACTTCGGGCTGGAGAGATACAGCTACTAGTTCTCCACAGCAAAGGACCAAGGCTGTTAAGCCAGAGGTGAAAAGATGTGTCATACATGGGCATTGTCCTCATGAAATGGACTGTTGCCCCTTTGTCACTGAAATGAGGAAGAAACTAGGGAACCCAGCTAGTTTGGGGGAAGCTCAGGACTGCGCACAAAAGTAATTAAAATAGTACAATCCACCGATGCGTGTGTGGCAGCTATTACTAAGGTGGACTTATTATCTATTCCTTGGATCATAGGGAAAGGTCAACTGTCCCTGATCGTAGATATAGGGTCATGTACAAACATTATTTCTAGTAAAGCGTTGGAAAGACTTAAAAGTGAAATGCCTCTAACAAACTGGACATTATCACCACCTGATGTAATGTTGACAGGTGTGACAGGGAGTAGAATGAAGATTGTAAGCCAGGTGCCGTTGACATTGAGGGCAGATAAACGATCTCCTGTGTTACGTGCTACGTTTTATGTGGTTGAGGATTTTCCTCTGCCAGCTGATGGGCTGTTAGGCTTTGAAACCATGGAGGAGTATGATATAGTAATACACCCTCAAAGACATTCCATTTCCTTTAATGGGAAAGAGTTTGTAGGCCTTAATCCCTCAGCAACACAAACTGGAACTGGCATCCAATCAGGAACCGTCCAACCAGTTGTGACCCCGACAAGTGAAGCGTCAAGGGAGTCCCCGGATGCACACGAAGCGGAGGGTATGGACTGGAAGAAAGTCAGGGCTATAGTGAGTGGTAATCACCACTTACCCAGTCGAACTGTCTGTAAAATTCCTGTCCAAGTACCTGACGTGTCAGTGGGAACTGATGTAGCATGCTTAACTGAGACTGTAAAACATAAGGCATTGTCGCTGGAATCGACTCTGACTAGCATTGGCCAAGACCAGAAGACGCCCCTCTTCATCGCAAATATGAGTGGTGGCGCAGTTAAGCTCAGAGATGGTTGTATTGGCGACTTGATGTGCTATGGTGCCCCCATAAAGGAAGTTGACGAAGTGCCGGTGATCTCTCCTGTAGTTACATCTCAAGCAACGACTCAGTCGGAACCCGTACGTCTGGCTAAGGAAAAACAGCTGGAGCAATACGTGAAGGTCACGGATAATGTAGACCATAAAACACGACTCCTAGCCCTCCTTAGAGAATTTTCCGACGTAGTAGCACTTCCAGGAGAAGCACTGGGTAGGACGGATAGGGTGAAGCATCATATTGGTTTGTGCCCTGGTACAAATCCAGTTTATGTGCCCGCATACCCTCTACCACACAGCCAAAGGGAAGCAGTGGATGAGGAAGTTGAAAGGATGCTTCGTGATGAAGTTATCCAGCCTTCCTCCTCGCCTTGGAATGCACCACTCTTTCTAGTGCCTAAGAAGGACGGTGGTGTGAGACCTGTTGTGGATTTTCGGCAAGTGAACAAGGTAACAGTACCGGATCGTTATCCGATTCCGCATCTGCGAGACTTACTTCAATCATTAGGTAAGGGAAATACTGTGTTTACTTGTCTGGATCTAGCGTCAGGGTATTGGCAGGTGGAGCTGACCGAAGAGTCGCGTCCCATTACTGCTTTTAGCACTCACCGTGGGCACTTTGAATTTCTCCGGATGCCTTTTGGACTAAGTAATGCTCCTTTAACATTTCAGCGGATGATAAACCAATTGTTTGGCCAGATGTTAGGGCAAGACGTCTTAGCGTATCTAGATGACCTAATCATCGTGAGTAACAATGTTAACAGTCATTTTAACAAGTTAAAACGCGTGATGGAAACCTTGAGATCCGCAGGTCTGAAAATTAAGCTGTCAAAGTGTGTTTCTGAAATCCAGTATTAGATTTTTAGGACACCTAGTTGATGGTAATGGCATCAAGACTGTGCCGGACAACGTAAGGCCAATGTTAAATTTTCCTACACCACAGAACAAGGATCAGATAAGATCGTTCCTAGGCCTCACTGGCTTTTATAGGAGTTTTGTCCACAGGTATGCCATCATAGCATCACCTTTAACGACGCTACTTAAGAAGGACGCTGCATGGAAATGAGGACCCTCGGAAGAGAAAAGCTTCAACGAGCTCAAACAAGCCATGTCAGAAACACCCGTATTAGCGTTTCCTGATTATACTCAACCTTTCTATCTGTGCACGGATGCCTCAGGTCTGGGTCTGGAAGCGGTGTTACAGCAGAAGGATGAGCAAGGAAAGACACATACCATAGCGTGCTAGTAGGGCATTAAGACCCCCAGAGAAGAACTATTCGACGACACATTTGGAGACATTAGCAGTCGTGTGGGCGTTAGGACATTTCTGGGATATTATCTTTGGCTACCGGATAATTGTTTTAACTGACCATGCACCCATACGTGACTTGTTTAAAGGAAAAAACTTGCACGGTAAGGTTGCGCGTTGGTTTGGCAAGGTAATGGAGTTTGATCCAGAGGTCAGATATTTACCAGGCCGTCAAAATGTTGTAGCTGACGCGTTGAGTAAAAACATTGCTGCTACCATAGCCGAGGATGTTGCTCTTGCTGAGTATTCCTCAGACACGGTAAAAGCGGAGCAACGTAATGATGTGATGTGGTCTCAAGTCATTTATGCCTTGGAGTCTGGCGACGAGACTTGTCTACCTGAACTCCCAGTACCAATGACTCACTTCCATCTTCAACAGGGTCTTTTGTATAAGTAACCCCCAGGGAAGGACACTGCATATCAGTTGGTTGTTCCTGCTACCTTACAGCAAGCCGTGCTACAGTTAGTTCATGACGTACCTCAAGCAGGTCATCCCGGTCGCGATAGATGCATACGTGAGGCGAGAAAGAAATACTATTGGCCGACCATGAGGAAGGACATAGAAGCCCACGTCAGTCAATGCGTCAAATGCACGGAAATACGAGGAACGACGGGACTTCCGACTCCCATCTTAGAGTGTCCTCTACCGGAAAAACCCTGGGATACAGTCTCCATTGATCTCTTAGCGTTGCCGAGAAGTCGTCAAGGTTCAAGTTATGTACTGGTGGCAGTGGACCATTTCTCACGATTCACTGTTTTAGCACCTTTACAGACGAAAACTTCAGAGGAGGTGGCGCACGCTTTTGTGACTTCAGTGATTTGTCCATACTCTACACCCAAGGTATTGCTCAGCGATAATGGCAGTCAATTTCGTAACCAGGTGTTACAAGAAATCTGTCGTATGTATGGAGTAAAGCAAGTTTTTGTAACGCCTTACAGTCCTAAGAGCAATGGCCTGGTGGAGAGAACAAACAGGAAGATACTGGAAGTCTTGAGACCAGTAATAACCTCAAATTAAGAGGATAACTGGGAAGACTGGTTACCACATGTAGCAGAGACCATCAACTCCTCAGAAAATTCATCAACTGGGAAGTCTCCTCATTATATCCTTTATGGAGAAGAGAAAGTGTTACCCTACGATTTGTTGGCTGGACCTCCTACTCCAGTATACAACGAAGAAGACTACGCAAAGGTACAGTTGTTGAAATTCCAACGTATACAGTGAAGTACGGAAAAGATTAAAAGCCTCAAGAGCGGAGATGATGGCGAAACAACACAAAGGTAGTCAAGAAAAGACGTTACAGGCAGGCCAGAAGGTCATGATCCACAACCCTGAGAGAATTTCCAAGCTCAGATCTAAGTTCCGCGGACCATATACCGTTGTGGAACGAGTACGTGGAAATACTTATAGAATAAAGGATGAAGCTAATGGAACTCAGGAGGCAGTACATACTGATAGGATCAAACTAGTAAGTCAAGAGCTAGGCCTATCGTCTGATGTGTTGTGCCCTCTGTCTTCGTCGCAGTCTATGTCGTCATCCGTACCTGTCCCTAACCAAGAGTATCGCAGCAAGCTACGATCCCACAAGAAGAGTGATTAAGGGAGTATCTACTCTTGCAGAAAAAAAATGTGGCTGTGGCTCATACTCCTCGTGCGTTGCTTGGGGTGGACCTATGGAACGACATCGGACATGGACACGACTGCGTTAATGCCAGGAGCACTGAAGAGCCCACTTGGAGAAGTCGTAGTAGTGGAAGATGCAGTATGCGTCTACTATCCAATGGAAGGCTATCTCCAAACGCCAGATATTGTCAAGGAGGTCTCCAAGGGCTTGTCGAATCTCAGACAGCAACTATTGGAAGTGGGAAAGATGTTTAATCGAAACCCACGATTGACGAACTCTGACACTGAAGCTTTGGAACGAACCTTGCATGGAATGTTGAGCTTCAGACTATGCATATAGACAGGCTCACCAACAGGCTCACTAACTTGCATGTAGCTTTACCTAACGTACACTCTGATCTTTCCAAGCATGTCCATGCACGTACTAAGAGAGGACTTGTGGATTTTCTAGGAATCCTGTCTCAACAACTCTTTGGCACGGCATTAGATAAGGATGTAGTGCAATTGGGTAGACAGATGCATGACTTGACACTGACCGCTAAAGCCAATAATAGATTAATCATGCATGTTGTTACATAGCCTATGATTTCATCATCCTTTGTGTAATTTTAACGCACAGTTGCTGCATGTTTGATCACGAGCGTGTTCTGCCTCAGTCCCCCCCTTCTACCGTTATAGTAGAGTAAGTCGACATCTCTGTTATACTTTGCGGGATTGTCATCTCTTTGTCCCCATGGCTTCATTTGCGCGTCCTCATTACAAGTTGTATCAAGCTCTCCTGGCCCCTATATAATGAGCTCAGTCTCTGCATCATTGCCACTTAGATCTGCTCCTCATTTTGTTCACATCTCTGTCCTCCCCTGTACAGATATTATTATTGTGAGTGCTCAAGAAGTCTCCAACCATCTAGCAGCTGTGTGTAATTTGAGTATAACTGTTATTGCATTTTTTCTTGTACTGTATAGCATAAGTTTAATTTGTGGGCCTAGTGAAGTTTTTGTAATTCGTGTGGAGTTCTTTGTCAGTCATTTTTGATAATAGTTTGTATCTGTAATTATTTATCTGGCATTCACTGAGTATTATCTGGTATCTCATTTTATCAGGGCTGACTTAGATAAATTTATTCTTGCTAATTTCGTGTTAATAGAGGCTATTGCAGTTAACCATATATTTAACCTGTTTATTTGCCATTACATTATCTTTATGAGTCCTGAATGTTTTGTTGTTAATTTAAGCATTAAACTTTAACTTGTAATTTTACCTAACTCTTTTGTTTTGAACCTGGAACTTTACGGGACAGTAGTGACTCTTCGTATTCTCACTTAAAGTGTACATTATCTTTCTCTGTTCCGTAACATAAATTTGGCGACCTCATATCAGGATATTCAGGATATTATCATAAGGATATTGTTTGATATTTTGTGACTGTGATATATTCATGATGGCTACTATTTCTACACTTGATGAAGCCAAAGATTTTTTGTCAAATGTGCAAACAGTGTGTGATATAGAAAACAGAACAAAGAATGAACTTAAGCTTGTTGCTCAACAATTGGGAATTGCAGTTCACTCTCATCATTCTAAAGATCAAATTGTTGGCATGATTAATAAAAGCTTGTTTAATGTAACTCCTCCAAATGAGCAAACGCAGATTGAATTAGCTAAGTTACAGCTAGCCCTGCAGGAGGCTCGTGTGAAGGAAGCTGAATTTCAAGCACGTGCTAAGGAGGCTGATGTTAAGGAGGCTGAGTTTCACGCACAAGTTGAACTTGCTAGGATTCAGGCAGACCATGAGTATCGCATGAAACAAGGTGGAACTGGATCATCTAGCTCTGATGATTTTGATGTGGCTAAAAATGTTAAACTTGTCCCTCCTTTTAATGAATCTGATTTAACAAAGTATTTTCAGTTGTTTGAGAGGGTAGCTACAGGTTTTAATTGGCCTAAGGAGTATTGGCCAGTACTCCTTCAAACTGTTCTCACCGGTAAAGCTCAAGTAACTTATGCATCTTTGCCTCAGGATCAATGTGATAATTATGATGTAGTTAAGAGCTTGATTCTTAAGGCCTATGAGCTTGTTCCTGAAGCCTATAGAGTAAAATTTAGGACAACTTACAAGCAAGATAAGCAATCCCATGTTGAGTATGCAAAAATCAAAGAAGATCTGTTAGAGCAGTGGTTAAATTCTAAGAATGTGGATTCTGATTTTGGTAAATTTAAGCAGATGATTTTGCTGGAGGATTTCAAAAGGTGTATTTATAAAGATGTAAGCCTATATCTTGATGAGAAAAGAATAGATAATTTGTCTGATGCTGCAGTTTTAGCTGATGAGTATGTTCTCACTCACAAGAGATATTTTAGAGGAAAAAGGAAAGCTGAGAGTCAGTACGTTGCCTCTACTCAGAGTACAGGTAACAGGAAAGAGAATAAGGATGATGTTTCTCAGGAAGTAAATACCAGCTTCACCTCTAGATTTAAGAAAAGTAAATGTACTTATTGTAGTAAGCTTGGTCATACTACGGAGAGATGTTTCAGGAGACAGCGTGATGTGAACAAAAAGGAGTCTTTAAATATTCAGTCAATTGGTCTAGTGTCCACTCTTGAGAGTTCCCAGAATTCTTTAACTGAGTTAACTGAACCTGCTTTGAGGGGTAACTTAAATTCTCATGATGGAGCTCCTCTTTTGAGCAGTAACGTGGGTGACACTCTCAAGAGTTCATGTGCTAATTTCCTGCCTGATGGTTTTGTCAGTCCTCTGGACAGTAATGACAGGAAATCAGTTAAAATATATCGTGACACAGGTGCTTGCCAATCCCTTATGCTGACCAGTGTTCTAGGCTCTAATGTTAATTCCTCTGATGAAACTGTAATCTTACAAGGTGTAGGGAATAATTACTTCTCTGTCCCTCTGTGCAGAGTGAATTTAGAGTCTGGTTTTGTTAATGGTTCCGTTATGGTTGGGTTGGTTGAGACACTCCCAATGTCAGGTGTAACTTTCTTACTTGGAAATGATATTGGTGGAAGTCAAGTGTGTCCAGCTCCTCAGTTGTCTAGTGAGCCAGTGGCTGCGACCCAGGATTGTGATGTCCCTGATGTGTTCCCTGCATATGCTGTCACTAGGGCTAAGTCTAAAGTTACTGGTGATTTAGAGGATAATGATGATGATGATGTTATCCTAGCTGACACTTTTCTTGCTAATTTGGACCACTCACCAGATGAGGCAGTACCCCGTAGTGTTGATAATTTGTCTCGTCAAGAGTTGGTTGAGTTGCAGGTTGCTGACCCTGAGTTGAAAGGTCTAGCTAACTCTGCTTACAGTGAAGAAGAGTCAGCCGGTGCTTCTTCTTGTTATTATGTAAAGTCAGGAGTACTTATGAGGAAGTGGAGACCCCCAACAGCATCAGCCGACTGTGAATGGGAGGTTGTACATCAAGTTGTCATCCCTCGTGTTTGTAGGCAGGATATCATTCGAGTGGCTCATGATACCAGTTTGGCAGGACACCTTGGAGTGAGGAAGACGGTGACACGCATTTTGAAACACTTCTACTGGCCAGGTATCTTCAGGGATGTTTCCTGGTATTGTAAGTCTTGTCACACCTGTCAAGTTGTGGGAAAGTGTAATCAGACCGAAAAGGTTGCACCTCTAGTTCCCATTCTTCCTTTTGAGGAGCCTTTCACCCGTGTGTTGGTGGATATTGTGGGCCCTCTTCCTAAGACTTCTTCAGGATTTTCTTATGTGTTGACCATGATTGATATGGCTACTCGTTATCCTGAAGCCATTCCACTTAGAAACATCTCAGCAAAGAACGTGGTTAAGGAAATGCTAGGGTTCTTCACAAAGTTTGGTCTGCCCAAGGAGGTACAGTCAGACCGAGGAAGTAATTTCATGTCAAATGTTTTCAAGCAGTCTCTGAAAGAGTTGGGCATCACCCAGATCACGTCTTCAGCTTACCATCCCCAGACCCAAGGAGCGTTGGAGAGATATCATCAAACACTCAAATCGATGCTCAAGAAATACTGTTTGGAACATCAGAAAGACTGGGATAAAGGTCTTCCATTCGTTGTGTTTGCTGCAAGAGAATCTCCAAATGAATCACTGGGCTTCTCACCTTTTGAACTACTGTTTGGCCATGAAGTAAGAGGACCCCTTAAGTTACTCAAGGAATGCTGGCTGTCGGAGGAAGATGACGTCAACCTGCTGGAGTATGTGATGAAGTTCAAAGAACGGCTGTCCACTGCTTTACAGCTGGCGAGAGAGAATTTAGGAGCTGCTCAGGAGAAGATGAAGACTTGGTATGACAAGAAGTCCAGGTTACGCCACTTTCAGCCAGGAGATCAGGTTTTGATTCTGCTACCAGTTCATGGGCAACCTCTTCAAGCCAAGTTTAGTGGCCCTTATTTCGTGGAGAAGAAACTCAGTGATGTCAGCTATGTCATCGCCACACCAGATCGTAGAAAGAGCAAGCAACTATGTCACATCAACATGCTAAAGTTATATCACAAGCGGGATGAAAATAATCCAGTCTGCACTGTAGCTGTTCCACCCGAGTCTGCAAGTGAAGCTCTCCCATGCAGTATGAGCCTGAGTGATAGTTTGGGGAAGAATCCTGATATCATGAATGATCTCCAGACTAAGCTTTCTCATCTACCACCCAAGGAAAGGCAGGAGTTTTCGACATTACTGCAGGAGTACCCACAAGTGTTCCGTGCCACTCCAGGAAGAACCACTGTGTTGATGCATGATGTCGATGTTGGAGACGCAAAGCCAATTAAATTGCCTCCTTACCGTGTGAACCCAGTGAAAGTTCCTCTCATCCAGAAGGAGCTTGGCTACCTGTTGGACCACAAGATGATTGAGCCCTGTCAGAGCGAGTGGAGTTCTCCTGTCACTCTAGTCCCTAAGCCAGGTGGGTCACAGAGGCTTTGCATCGACTACAGACGTGTTAATCAGATAACCAAAACAGACACTTACCCTCTCCCTCGTGTGGAAGATTGCATAGACAAGATCGGAAAGGCTAGGTACATAAGTAAGTTTGATTTGTTAAAGGGATACTGGCAAGTACCTATGACTGAACGTGCTAGGGAGATCTCATGTTTTGTAACATTAGGAAAGACCTTTGCATGGTCTGTAATGCCTTATGCAGATTGTTTTAGAGTAATAAGAAATTTCCTTTGTAAATTTCTTTTTTCTTTGTGGGGAGGTGTTACATAGCCTATGATTTCATCATCCTTTGTGTAATTTTAACGCACAGTTGCTGCATGTTTGATCACGAGCGTGTTCTGCCTCAGTCCCCCCCTTCTACCGTTATAGTAGAGTAAGTCGACATCTCTGTTATACTTTACGGGATTGTCATCTCTTTGTCCCCATGGCTTCATTTGCGCGTCCTCATTACAAGTTGTATCAAGCTCTCCTGGCCCCTATATAATGAGCTCAGTCTCTGCATCATTGCCACTTAGATCTGCTCCTCATTTTGTTCACATCTCTGTCCTCCCCTGTACAGATATTATTATTGTGAGTGCTCAAGAAGTCTCCAACCATCTAGCAGCTGTGTGTAATTTGAGTATAACTGTTATTGCATTTTTCTTGTACTGTATAGCATAAGTTTAATTTGTGGGCCTAGTGAAGTTTTTGTAATTCGTGTGGAGTTCTTTGTCAGTCATTTTTGATAATAGTTTGTATCTGTAATTATTTATCTGGCATTCACTGAGTATTATCTGGTATCTCATTTTATCAGGGCTGACTTAGATAAATTTATTCTTGCTAATTTCGTGTTAATAGAGGCTATTGCAGTTAACCATATATTTAACCTGTTTATTTGCCATTACATTATCTTTATGAGTCCTGAATGTTTTGTTGTTAATTTAAGCATTAAACTTTAACTTGTAATTTTACCTAACTCTTTTGTTTTGAACCTGGAACTTTACGGGACAGTAGTGACTCTTCGTATTCTCACTTAAAGTGTACATTATCTTTCTCTGTTCCGTAACAATGTGTATAAACAGTTAGATGAGTTCACTAACAAAGCGAACGAGATAATTAGGACTACCAGCCATCTAGTAGAGCTTGTGAACAACATCCAATTTAACCTACCAACCCTAGCTAACTTGGTGTTATTCGCTGAGTACTTACATGCTCTCGACGAGTCAACCACTGCTTTGGAGAAGCATGCAGCCAATATGGTGGACGGCTTAATCGATGCAAGTTTGAACAGGGTTAATGCTTTATTGCTGCCTACTAATATATTACCAAATGCACTTGATATAGCTATGTGGAAGCATGGACTTATGCCACTCTTTGATCTGAGTCAACTGGAATATTATTACCCATTGTTAGAGGCCCAGTTGACCCATGAAGGCATCCTGATATTGGTACCTATGAGGAATGCTGTAACATACCAGGCATGGCGGTTCATTTCCTTCCCTTTTGCTACTGCTAATAATACACTTGTTGTTATTGAAGAGGGTCCAGAGGTGCTAGTTGTCTCAGATGACAAGAAATATGTAGCAGAAACGACTGTGGATGAATTTGAGAAGTGTAAGGCCTCATTTCTTGATCTCCATGTATGTCCTGCTTTCCATTTTGTCTTCGTACCATTAAAGGTAGAGGAGTGTAAAAAGGCCTTGTTGGACACAAATACTTCCTCTGCTCTTCAACGTTGCACCTTCCAACCCATTCAGTTGAAGTCAGTTTTCCATGCTCACATTCATGCGAAACAGTACTTTTACTTTCCTGAGACAGAGGATGTAACTGTGATTTGTGCCTCACAGAATCAATTCCTTACAGTAAAAGGGTACTATGTTGCACCTGATTTTTGTGAGTTACACAGTAAAGAGATAGCAGTTCTGCCTAGCAAGCATCATCTGGCTTTGACAGTGAACTTCTCATCCCAGTTACGACCCTTTTTACCTTCATTCAATGTTACTTCCTCGAATGTGAACAGGCTGTCTCATGTATTAAAGGAGCTTACCTTCCTCTCCCACCTGAACAGAACTGATCTAGAGCCTTATGTACTGTCTTATCTTCCTTCATACCTTTCTCCTTCCTATTTTGGTCCTGGTGTTGGTCTTCTACTTATTGTGGTCTTGTCCTGTGTTTGTGGTTTAGGCTACTATTTAAGGCGCCAATTAAGGAACCCACTGATACCACGTGTCCGTACTCGAGGATTGCAAGTGGATGTTCCTGAATAGTTAGCTACCCCACACTCTGGTTAGGCTACACGGTAGTTAGGACAACAATGTCGACGAGGACGTCAGTGGTGTGGCCGAGCGATGTTCTGGTGTCAATATCTTTTTCCATATGAAGTTGTAGTATCACACATTTTACATAATAATTTTTAAAGCTGTTTAGTCATAATTAACAGTGTGTAATGAAGTGTGAATGATGAACAACCAAATATCATTTCGCTGTTAGCTGTGGTATAGAAGAAGGTGGATGGCAGACCACAAGTGCCACCCTGTTTCAATTATAAAATGAAGGTTAGGAGAAGTGAAAAGATATCTGAATAGTGCGTAAGTGTAAAGTCCTGGGGAACCATTTATTATGTTGGCATATGTGAATGTACTTAATGCCATTTAATAGAGGTGTATAATGTGCTAGTAGAGTTGTCATTTATCTCTACTTTTTTGCATAAGCCCAGAGTATATGTAATGCTCGGCACCTCACTTTTTAGCTGACCTCAGCACCGCGCCCTAGTCGGCTCGGTGAGCGTACAGCGTCAGAAGCCGTTTTACAGTTTAAAAGGGAGGTGGTATCGCTCTTACATATCTCTCGGGTCGCAGTTATATTATTCTGGACCCAATAAAGAGAGATTTAATCTGCTCATTTCTGTCACCTTACGCTACCACTTAATAACAGACCAGCTTCCACCTTCTCGTGGCAGAGGACCTTTGGCGGGAAGTGTCGGGCAGTGACGGCAAGTAGCTGACGTGTACTACAGACTGTGTCGTCGATCCAACACGGTGGTCTAGTTATACTATATAGCAGAACACTTAATATGTAGTCAACTGCTACTCCATAAGGCTACATTAAATTGGTGGCCAGCAGCACGACGATACATTTTAATTGGTGCTAGTGGTGGCACGATATTTAGTGCTAGCCGTGTACCAATACACACTTGAAGTCGCGGGTTCGACACCTGGGCCGACCACTGGTAATGTGTTTTTACCCCAGTCGGTTGGCACCTGGAAGTGAAACAGGGACCTGGATGTGTAAAGCGACGGTTGCGTGGTGTAGTGTGTGGGAATGTTTAGGTGCTTTCCTTGTCAGTCACGCAGCTCCCAACGTCCTTCCATTTAATTTTTTAGTATGACATACAAAGAGTACGTGAATATCATTATATCTCATGGATTCCCCGAGAAAAAGCTAAAAATGACGACGCCCCCAGGAGTGAATTATTTCAAGCAAATAATCACCACACAACAGTATCTTGCGGTGTGGGAGAGGGTGCGGTGAGTTTTGTTGAAGGATGATTTGTGTTGTGACAGGTGCCTGAGGTTAGTAAGTGTGTTGTGGTGTGAGTGGCTGCATTGCGGTGTGGACATAGTGGATTGTTTGTCAGTTGTATGTTGGGTTGGTATTGTAGCAGGGAAGGGTGAGGGCCACATCGTAGTCTGTCTAAGTGCCCTGGTGTCTCTCTGGGTAGGGTAGGATCTGAGGGGTGGATGTCTGATGGTGGTTCAGGAAAGATGTACGGTAGTTTGGCGGCAGGTTTTCCGTGGATGTGGTGGCTGTGTGTTTTTGTAACTTACCGGGTATGTGTTTGTGAAGTGTAATGTTGGGTGGAGGAGTAGGGTTATTACTGAGGCATTCTGTACCATGTGAGTGTGTGTGTGTGTGTGTGTGTGTGTGTGTGTGTGTGTGTGTGTGTGTGTGTGTGTGTGTGTGTGTGTGTAGCATAAGAGTATTTACAACAGAGAGTACAGTGAAATCATAAGAGATGATAATAAATAAGACTATGATGAGAAAATCACAGTATGAGACCTAATGGAAGGATGGTAAGCAGTGGGCGAGGAGGACCGAGATAAATCTACTCGCTGCTCAACACTAAGTGGCCGGGGTACTGTCTGATGCTGTCATACCCTTCTTTAAATGAAAGAAAAGAATTCGGGAGCCGAATGCTAATCGGCCGCCAGGATATGCTGTTGACCAAGTCCAAAATTTGGCCATATGTTGATACCCTGAAGGTTTCATGTTGATAGCTTTGGCAGCTATTTTGGTGACCTTGACCTTGACCCCGAGTGCCCATTTTCGAACTCAGCCTAGATTCTGGCCATATCTCTATACCCAGAAGGTTTCATGTTGACAGCTCAAGCCGTTCATGAGATATAATAGTGCTAAAGGAGGGTGATAAAAACCAGTTGAGCCAGTCATTTTGGCGATCTTGACGTTGACTTGAGAGCTCATTTTCGAACTCATCCAAGATTTTGACTATATCTTGATGCCCTGAAGGTTCCATGTTGAGAGCTCAAACCGTTCATGAGATATAATGGGAACACACACACACACACACACACACACACACACACACACACACACACACACACACACACACACACACACACACACACAGACACCCAACCACGCTTCGAGGGACGCAGGTGTAACAATACGTCGTCTAACTAAAGTGTTAAAGTCAAATTCTCTCCCTTAATTTGCCGTTCTTTTATCTATGTCCTGCTTTTCATCTGTCAGTCTCAAAATTCGTCTTTATCTGCCTTCCTTTCTTCTTTTGTTCTGTCCTTTCCTTTTCTTTCTTCTTTCCTCCTTTTTGTTTCTCTCTTTTTTATTACGCTTTTCTAGTTTCCTTTCTTAACCACAGCATAGCGATAAAACTACTAAGGAAATAAGAACTAAGGTGATGTAAGACGGTGCGGCCTGAGATTCTAACAAAGGTGTCTTGAGTTCCACTCTGTTTAGATAATGCTTCTGTTTTTGTCAGTCTCTTTTTTTTTCCTTTCTCTTTCTTTTTCCCGTTGCATTCTTTCTTCTTCTCTGTGTTCCCTCTGTAGTGTTTTCCCAATTTCTGACCTTTTTCTTGCCCCTTTATTATTAATTCATTATCTGCTCATCAATTGTAACCTACATCAGCGTCATCATCGTATTCAACAACATCATAGTAGTTTACTGCATATCACCACCACCACCACCACCACCACCATCATCATCATCATCATCATCACTGTCATCATCATTATTCAAACAATTAACATTATATTCATCAACGCCTATACGAGTATCACCGTTGTCAACATCATAGTAACCTACTGAATATCGCGATCATCACTACCATCCCCACTACCATCACTATCATTATCACCGTAATTATCATCACCATCATCATCATCGTCTTCACCATCACCATCGTCATCAATACCATAATTACGACCATTAGTTAGAGTACAGCCACAACTAGATTACAGCATCACAAGCTACAGAAGAAGTAGGAGGCAAGATGAAGTAAGGTGCAGCTGCCTGGGCCTCTAATACACCTGTCCTAAGTTCAAACCTTCACCCTTCATTCTTGTGTGCCTCCTTTTCTATATTTCTCACTTCCTCTACTTTTTTTTCTGTGTTGCTTCCTTCTCGCTTTCATTCGTATCTCTCATTTTTTTTTCGTTTCATTCCACTGTTGGTGTTTCTTTCCGCTCTATCATATCTATTTTCCTTTCTGGGGGTGAGTGGGGGAAATGCTGCGTCAGCTTCCTATGTATTGTTCTTTTACGTTTCTATCTCCTCACTTTTTTCCCTTCCTTTCTTCATTCTTCATCAGTTGTTTTCTTTCGTCCTTGTTTTCTCCACTAACACCATAAGTAACAAGAGAGGAAAGAGGCAAGATGAAGTAGTGGAGCGGCCTGGAACTCCACTACAGCTGTTCGTACCTTTGTTGTTTATATATCATTTTCTTTCTTTTTCCCAATCCTTCTCTCCTTTTCCTTCATTACATTTTTTGTTTCTTTTTCTTTCTGCTTATCTTGTTTTTTTCTCTCTCCTTCATTCTTTCCCTTTCTTCATTTAGTCTGTCATTTGCCTTTCTCCTTTCTTTATCATTTTCCTTTCCTTTTTTTTTCTTTTATTTCTCCCTTCCTTTTTCTTTCTTCTTCCTTTTCTTTTTCTCCTTTCTTTCTTCACTACATACTGCAGCAACAACTGATCAAGAGATGTTGAAGTCATCGTCATGTAAGGTGGAGCGACCTGGTACTCAAATATAAGTGTCTAGAGTTCAACCCTCATCATCAGAATGCTCCTGTATTGGTCCATCCTTCTCATTTCTCTTTTTCTTTCTATCTTTGCTTTCTGCTCATGCTGCTGTTGATTTCTGTTCCACTTTATTTCTTATCTTGAAAAAAAACAAGATAAGCAGAAAGAAAAAGATTGTATGTGTGTATGCTCCAACAGAGGATCGAGTGGCAAGAGTGAAAGATGAGTTTTGGGCGAGAGTAGAAGCATGTATGGACAAGTTTGAGAGGAGCGAGAGAGTGCTGTTGATTGGAGACATGAATGGCAAAGTCGGGAATGTACGAGTGAATGGAGTGGTTGGTCAGTGGGGTGTGCCAGTAGAAGTAGATGGGAATGGTAGTGCTTTGGTGGACATCTGTGCTGGTAAGGGGTTGGCAATAGCCAACACCTACTTTCGTCATAAGATGATCCACCGGTATACATGGAGAGTAATGAGGAGGATGGATGGTGAACTTGTTGAACGAAAGGCAATGATAGACTACGTGTGTGTGGATGAGCGAATGAAAAGACAAGTGTTGGATGCAAGGGTGTGGAGAGGGTGGGGGAATGGAGTCTCGGACCATCACTTAGTGATGGCCAAGGTAGAGCTGCAAAGAAAGTGGTTGAGGAGGCGAAGGGGAAGACAGGAGGAAACAGCTCCTGTGAGAAGAGTGGAGAAATTGCAAGATAGTGAGAAGAGGACAGAGTATAAGAGCATAGTGGAAGAAAGATTGGGAAGGTATGAGCTAGAGCAGATGGAAGGGGTGGAAGACCTATGTAAGATATTCACGGAAGAGATAAGCGCAGCGTGTGAGGTGGTTTGTGGAGTGAAGAGGAGATGCAAGGGTGTGCAAGGGACAGCATGGTGGAATGATGAGGTGAAACGAGCTGTGGAACAAAAGAAGAAGGCATATGGTGAATGGTTGGCGAGTAGAGGTAGGGGAGAAGATGAGAGAGAGAAGAGAGAGGTATATGTGAGAAGGAGAAGGGAGGTTAAGAGACTGGTGAAGGAGAGTAAGAAGAAAGTGGATGAAGAGTTTGGGAGGAATCTGAGTGTGAAATGAAGGGAGAGTAAGAAATTGTTTTGGAAGGAGGTAAAGAAAGTAAGGCAGTGTGAAAGGGGAAATAGTAGGGGAGTGAAAGATAGGAATAATAGATTGTTGGTGGAGAAGAGAGAGAAATTGAGGAGATGGAAGGAGCACTTTGAGGATTTGTTGAATGTAGAGAGTGAGAGCAGTGTGAGTATAAGTGGTTGGGGAATGGCTGGGAGAAGAAGAGATGAGAGGAGGGAGGAAGAGATCAGTAGGTCGGAAGTAGTGGAAGCGATGAAGAAGATTAAGCTGGGAAAGGCCCCAGGAATTGATGGAGTGTGTGGTGAAATGCTTAGGTATGGGGGTGAGATTGTTGTGGAGTGGATATGAAAGTTGTGTAGATTGGCTTGGGAAGAGGGAAGGGTTCCAGAGGACTGGAAATCAGGTATAATTGTTCCTCTGTACAAAGGAAAAAGGGAGAGAGAAGTATGTGGTAACCATAGGGGTATTTGCCTTCTTAGTGTGACTGGTAAAATATATGGTAGAATACTCATTGATAGGGTTAGGCATATGACAGAGGAGCTAGTTGGAGAAGAACAAGGGGGATTTAGGAAGGGAAAAGGGTGTGTAGATCATATATTTGTTCTAAGATGTTTAGTGGAGAAGTATCTAGAGAAGGGAAGGAAAGTGTAAGCTGCCTTCATGGACTTGGAGAAAGCTTATGACAGAATAGATAGGAAAGGTATGTGGAAGGTATTAAGAATATATGGAGTGGAGGGGAAATTGTTGAGTGCTGTGAAGAGTATGTACGAGGGAGCTAGGGCTACGGTGCGAGTGGATGGTGAGCTGAGTGAGTTCTTTGATCTCAATGTGGGACTGAAACAGGGGTGTGTAATGTCTCCATGGCTGTTTAATATATATATGGATGGGGTCGTAAAGGAGGTACAAGGTAGGGCAGTGGATGTGGGGGTGGCCCTAATGAATGAGGGTGAGATTTGGAAGCTTCCGGTGTTGCTGTTTGCTGATGATACAGTATTGTTGAGTGAAGATGAATGGGAGTTGCAAGGTTTGGTGAATGAATTTGGGACAGTGTGTAGGAGGAGGAAGCTGAAAGTTAATGTAAACAAAAGTAAAGTTATGGTGTTTGAGAGGAATGAAGTCACAGAGTGTGCAGTGAGGTTGGATGGTGAGGATATGGAGAATGTGAGTGCATTCAAGTACTTGGGTAGTGTGATGAGTAAGGATGGAACTTTGGGGGATGAAGTACCTGAAAGGGTACAGCAGGGAAGGAAGGTTGTTGGCACACTGAAAGCAGTGATGAGAAATAGGGAGGTGAGTATGGAAGTTAAGAAGTCTCTGCATGATGGTATTGTGATCCCTACCCTGACGTATGGAAGCGAGGCGTGGACCTTGCAAGAGGGGAACAAGTCAAGAGTGAGAGCAGTGGAAATGAGTTACTTGAGAGGAGCATGTGGAGTGACATGGAGGGACAGGTTGACGAATGAAGAAGTGAAGGAACGTTGTGGGGTAGATGTGGATGTGGTTGAAAAGATTAGGAGAAATACACTGAGGTGGTTTGGACATGTGGAGAGGATGAAGAGTGAAAGACTGACTAAGAGGGTGTATGTGGGTGAGGTGGAGGGAGGGAGAGGGAGGGGTAGACCGAGGATGAGGTGGAGGGATGGAGTTGAGAGGTATATGAGGGAGGGGGGGGTGAGTTGGGGGGAGGGGAGTCAAATGGTGGGTGACAGAGTGACTTGGAGGCGTTTTGTCTGCGGCCACCCTTTGCGGGATTAGGGCGTCGGGCTATAGATAGATAGATAGATAGATCTTTTTTTTTTTTTTTTTAAATCTTTGACTCAGGTGTGCAACCAGCCTTTGTGGGTTGGTGGGTAAAATGAGTACCAAGGGTAACACCTAGGCAAGGTAACTGTGGTAACCTGGATGATGTAGTGGCCTTGTATCCCAGGATATTGGGTGAATAACCCGCCACAGGCTCAAAGGCCTATGTTACCAAGATGAGCAGGGCGGCTAAGCGCCTCTTGGCGTCTGTTCCCACCTTTACCTGTTACCTTTACCCTCTGTTCTTCTTTATATCTCATTTTTACTCCTTTCTCATAATATATTCTTTTCGTCTTTTACTCTTTTATTTGAATCATACTTTCTCATTTACTTTCTTTTTATAATTTCTTTCTCCTTGTTGCCCACTGTTTTCCATTATATCACAGTATCACAAGTTACATGAGGTGGTAAGTGGTGGCGACCATCATCCATTCACTTGATGTAACGCTACCTACTTCTCCCATCCCCTTTTACAATTTACAGTATTTCTCACTGCTTTCCTGTCTTCCTACTTCTCCCATTCTTTCCTGTCGCTTTTTATTGCTCTTCTTTCCAGTCCAAGCGACTTCTGCACTAAGCAACAAGCTATTGCATTCATGTAACTCAAGAGAGTATTGACAACGCTGGGTGGTAACCATATAGGCAAATAACGGAGGATTTGGAGCCTGCTATGCTGCCCCTGTTAACTGGGTGGAGAAACACAAATGCGGTGTCCATCCAGGAACCAAATCGCCAAACTCTTCTCTGTGCCTTGCTGTGGTGAGGCGCTTGCCTCCGCTAGGGAACATCAGGTCACTGGACGGGATGGCCCTGCAAGGGTGGCTGTTTGCCTGCGGTTGATGGGCCTGCTCGGCCAGACAGACTGGGGCTGATCAACAGGTTACAAGAGAGGTGGGAGGCGAGAGGAAGTAAGTAGGAGATGAGACTGGGTAGAGTCGAACGGCCTGGGTCTCTGCACCAGAGGACGGGAGTTCAACTGCAGCTGGAAGTCTCCTTTTTTGCTGTCATTAATATCTTCCTCACCACCACCACCACCACCATCATCATCATCATCATCAGAGCCAACACACATCACTATTTAACATCATTAACACCATCCCCATTATAGGTGTGTAGATGAAAAGTTTTCCATTTTCATCATCATCATCATCAAAGCCAACCCATATCACAAAATCAGAACAACATTAACACCATCGATATTGTTTATTCTGTAGAAATAAGTTTTTAATAAATCATCATCATTATCACCATCATCATCATCATTATCATCACTTTCCGTATAATCATAATTCCATCAACAGTAAGCAACAACCAGTATCACTACCACCACCACATTCATCATCATCATCATCATCATCATATCCTTTCTTTCCAGTTGTCTTTTCTTCTGCATTATAGTACATCATCGCAAGGTACAAGAGAGGTGGGAGGGGATATAAGGGAAGCTGTAGCGGTCTGACACTCTACTAAACCTGTACTGTGTTGTAACTCTTTTCTTTTTACTTAATCATCTTTTTTTTTCCCTTATATTTCGTGTTCTTTTTGTCATTTATACGCCTTTTGTATCGTATTCTTATTGCGTTCTTTCTCCGTTTCCTTTTTTTCCCTTGTCTCTTCATGCCCTGTCATTTATTTCTCCTGTGTATAACCATTTTCTGTCATTTTCTTTCTCCTTTCTCCCGTTTCATTCCTTTTCTTTCCATTATCTAATTCTTTTTTATATTCAGTTTTTCCTACTTCTTTCCCCCTTCATCATATTACATCACACTCTACAGGAATAGTTGCAGGTGAGACGAAGATTATAATCATCAGCACCAACATACATCATCACTACCATTACCACCATCATCATCATTATTTTTCTTGCAATCATCATCATATCACCATCATCATCATCATCATCATCATCATCACTACTATCATCACAATCCTCACTATTCTCATCAAAACCAACATCCATTATTATTACTATAATTACAACCATCATCATTATTCACACAATCATTCTCAGCATCATTACCCATTCACTAATTGTTTATTATCAATACAAACTTACATCACCACCAGCATCATCACCATTAGCTACACTAGATCTAGGCCACCACTACAGTTCGTCCACCTTAACTTGCCAAAGGTTTCTGTCATTTTCCTCTTTCAAACGCAGAGTGTCCAGGCATCTCGAAATGAACGGATCATGAATTTGGCTCTCAGTTATTACCCGCCCCCCCCCCCCGGGAAGGGTTCGGAGACGGCTATTGTTTTCACTCGGTTTGTCTGTTTGTTTGTTTGCCTTCATGTCTGTCTGTCTGTCTGTCTGTTAACAATTTTATAAGAAAACTAAAATTACAGGAATGATGGGCTATGACCTTCTGATCACCTGATTAAATTTTGAGCCAAACTGGGCTAAGGCCTAGGCTGTAGGGACAGAAAAATTGTAATAAAACGGGGACCAGTACAAATCGTGTTTTCGCCATAACTCCTTTCAAATTCGTCGTAATGACATGAAACCAAAACCTAGAGCTGCATCTTTCAAATATGCATCCTAAAACATGCCTCATTACATCACAGTAGTCCCCCCCCCCCACAGTTAGCGACAGGGGGTCAATGTCAGGTGAGTCGGGCCTAAAACTTCAAAATGGCATAAAATCGTCAATTTTATCCCGATTTGCTCCAGATTTGATGTGTGACAACTTTAACTAGAAATCCCGTTGTGTTTATACGTCAGCACTATAATGAGTGCCGGGGACGGGATTGTTGTGCCTTGGCACCGCTTCTTGTCTTGGTTTTGTTTTTTCTCGGAGGGAACAGTTTGCAGGCTCCTGGCTTTTGGTTCCTTCTTCTTTGCATTAAAAAAAAAAAAAGACTACTACGGCTCTACATCCTTTCAGTAGCACTCCTTTATGACCAAGAACATATTCTAGAGTCCTTTGCTACAACTCAGTGTTGACGATGGAAAGTTGGTAATTTTAGGTTATGCTAAACTGTACAATATACACAAAGGTATCCAGTGAAAATCTCTTGTTCTAGTTGCACACTCAAGTTTGAGAGTTGACAATTTTGCGCCATGTTTAAGTAGACAGAGTATTGCACTAATTTCTAGTCTTCATGTCTTGTTAGAGCTTGCAATCGAGATGGAGAGATGGCAATTTTAGGTCAAGTTAAAATGGTCAGAGTATTAAAGCATTATAAACACCCAGGGAGGCAGGAGGCGATATGGAGATAGGAAGGTCGGCCTGGCACTGCTATACCTGTCTACACTTCCACATCACACCTTTACACATCCTGTTTTACTTGGTTGCTTTAATTCGCCCAAACTTTTCATTCTTTGCTTTTGAATGTTCTCATTTTCTTTTTTAGTTCTCATTTTCATACTTTCTTGTTTGTTTTGTGTGTGTGTTTTTTACCTTTGTCATTTCTATTCTGCTCGGTTCTTTCTTTCCACCAATCAGTTTCACTTTTCTTTTTCAACGTTTTTCTACTCCCTTTCCTTTTCTGTTTGTTTTTCTCGTCAATATTACAAGGTACAAAATATCACAAGGTACAAGAGGTAGGAGGCGAGATGAAGCAAGGTGGGGCGGCCTGGGACACTGCTACAGGTGTACTTAGATGACACCTGTACCAATTATACCTCCTTTTCCTTTTTACCACCATACTTTCTTTGTCCTACATTTCACAGTTAACATTATTTTCGTCTCTCTTTTCTCCTGTTTTCTCAGTTTCATTCTTTGTTTCTCACTGTCTTTCTTGCTTGTCCATTCCTTTCTTTTCTTCTTTCTCTTTCTCTTTTTCCTTCATTGGTTCGCATCCTTTCTCTCATCCACATTTAAATTTTTTTGCTCATTCCATTTCTTTATTCCTTCCTACTGTCTTTGTTCACTATATTACAACAATAAGGCATCAAAAAGAGGAGGAGGCAGGATGAAGTAGGGTGGAGCCACCTGCGACACAAATGAAGGTGTCTGGAGTTCAACCAGCCTCTCGTTGGTGCCTCCTTTTTCATTTCTTCTCTCATGTTCTATTCTTCTCTTTTCCTTCGTTTTCTGTTGATTTTACCTCGTTTTTGTTCATATTTCTTGTCTTTTTCTTTTTTTTATTATAAAAAATTTGTTTTCCTCTTTCCATCATTTGTTATCCGGTTTTTCTTTTTACTTTACATTCATGTCTCCCATTCTTGCTTTTTATTACCAATTCTCTTCCTTTTCCTTCCCATCGTGTTATTTTCTTTTCTTTCTTTTTCCAGCTAAATTATGATTCCAAGTTGCTCGCCTGCTTGCGGTTGATGGGTCTGCTTGGTCACACAGACTAGGGTCCAACAAAAAAATAAAAATAATATTCTTATTCTCCTTCTCTATTACACCGGTACTGCAGCATCACCGGCTTAAAAAAAGGTAGAAGATGAGATGTAATGATATCATTGTCACTAATGTTTTGTACATTATTATTACTACCATCATCATCACCACACCACATTAACCACAATTTCCACCACTACCATTATCACAGCTATTATCCATACAATTATACTTATCACAATCAAAACTAACCTACATCACCTCCACCATCATCACCGTCATCATCATGATTACCGTACTCTTAACTCTTATCAGCATAAGGCACATTACATCAAAGCCACCACTACATTACAACATCACAAGCCACAAGAGTGGTAGGAGGCCAGATGAATTAAGATGCAGCGGCCTGGGGCTCTACTGCATCTCTACCCAGTTAACACCTTCACGTGTATTCGCTGGTTTCCTTTCCTAATATCTATTTTCTTCTCTTCATTTGTTTCTTATTTTCCTTTTGTTTCCCATTCTTTATGCTCATCGTTCTTTTGTTTCTTTTGATTTTCTGTCTCCCATTGTTATTCCTTCCATTGTTTTTTTTTTCTCTCTCGTCTAATTCATTTCCTATTTTCTCTTTTCCTTCTTCTCTTTTTATCTTTATTGATTTTACGTTTTCCGTCTCCACCACATTTCAGCATTACAAGCTACAAGAGAGGTAGGAGGTGAGATGAAATAAGGTGGAGCGGCCTGGGACTATAGGTGTACCTGTACCAAGTTAACACCATTTCCATTTGTACTTCACGTTCCTTCCTGATCTATATTCTTTCCTTCTCCTTCACGTTTTCTTTTCATTTCATCCCATTTATTTCTTTCATTCTACAGTTCTTTCTTTCTTTCCTTTTCTTCCTTATACTTTGTTCTTCCGTTCCTCTTTTCTCATTTCCTTTCATTCCAACTATCTTTTTTTTTCTGTTTCTTTCTCCATTGATTATGTTCTATCTACTTTCTCTCTTCGCTATGTTATTGTACTAAAACAACAAGGGAAGAAGGAGCCAAGGTGAAGTAAGGTGGAACGACCAGGGACTCTGATAAAGGTGTCTGGAGTTCCATACCAATTAGGTCCATAATGGCTCCTTTATTTATTTTTTCTCCCCTCTTTTTTCCTTCATTTTCTTTCGTATTTTGCCTGTTTTACTCTTTATGTTTCTTCTTCATCTTTCCTTCATTCTTTTTCTCCCCTTCTTCTCTTTCTTCTATCATTTTTATTCATTTCTCCTTTCTTTCTGTCATTCGCTTTTCCTTTTTACATTCTTATTTCTGTCTCCTGTTCTTTGGCAGTTTTTTTTTCATTATTTCATTCATTTAAAAATATATATCATATGGCTATTCATTCCTATTTTATAATTTTTCCCAAATTCTAACTATGTCTTCCTTCTTTCTCAGTTATATTACAGTATCACAAACTATGTGAGGGGAGGGAGGCAAGAGAAGCAAGATTATTATCATCAAAACTAATTTACTGGATATCACCATCGTGATTACTACCACTATCATTGCATCCATCATCATCGCTACCATTATCATTATTGTTAAAACCATTCTCAGCAAGTCTCTCCTAAATCACTATCACCATAATCATTATGATGCCGATAATCTCTAGCACCATTACCTACAATAGATCAAAGTCAGCACACTCTACAGTACCACAATCTACAAAAGAGGGAGTAGGCGAGATAAAGTAAGGTGCAGCGGCCTCCAACTCAACTACAGTCCTAACAAGTTTGAATTCTGACACAGATATCTCCCATATTCTTTCTTCTTTGTTTACTTTACTGTGACACAAGTCAAGAGTGAGTGCAGTGGAAATGAGTTATTTAAGAGGAGCCTGTGGAGTCACATGGAGAGACAGGTTGACGAATGAGGATATAAAGGAGCTTTGTGGTGTGGATGTGGATGTGATAGGAAGCGTTATGAGGAACACACTGAGGTGGTTTGGCCATGTGGAGAGGATGGAGGGTGAGAGACTGACGAAGAGAGTGTATGTGAGTGAGGTGGAGGGGGGAAGAGGGAGGGTGAGGCCGAGGATGAGATGGAGGGATGGGGAGGAGAGGTATATGAGAGAGGGAGGTGTGAGTTGGGAGCAGGGCAGTGAAATGGCGGGGGACAGGACGACGTGGAGGCGGTTTGTTTGTGACCACCCCGAACCGGATTGAGGCGTCTGGCAATAGATAGATAGATAGATTTCATCTTTGTTATTTTCTCTGTAATGATTTGCTCATTTTTTCTTTGGTTATTATTATCGCATCATTCTTATGTCCTCCTATCTCCTTTTTTTCCTCATCTTCTCTTTCCCTTAGTCACTTTCCTTTTCCTTGTTTCCCTCTCTCTCTCTCTCTCTCTCTCTCTCTCTCTCTCTCTCTCTCTCTCTCTCTCTCTCTCTCTCTCTCTCTCTCCACTACCTGTATATCTTTGTCTGTCTGTTTTTTCTTCTTCTTTCTTCCATTCTCCACACTGTTACAGCATTACAAGCTGCAGACACTCAGTAGGCGAGATGATGTAATGACAAAGTATAAATTATATACGTTTCCTATGATACAGCGTCGGTACAGACACGATTTAGTAAGTTCTTAACAAGTTCGACATCAGTTATGAAAGTTTATTCAAAATAATGAATGATACTGTGACTTGGATATTGGGACGAATCACAAATGAAGGAAATGCAGCATTAATACATGGAAATATTACTTTAATATACTCGTAGTGGAACAATGGAATAAACTACTAACAATAGTGGTAGTACCAGAGTCATAGATACATTACAGACTTGTCTAGATAAATATTTGTAGAGTTTAGTCAATAACTAATTGTGTATATTTCCAGGCTGACGTGTATCCTGACGACAGTGAGACGAGTACAGTCAGCCTCGTCTTTCGCGGTACTCCACTTTGCCGGCTCCGTTTTTTCCAGGGTGAGTAAACCATCACAAAATACTCTACAGGGTGGACCAAAAGTGTCCATACATAAGAATAACTGTATCTCTTTCCAGGTACCCTTCTAGAATGTCTTTTTGTTAACGCGAGTTCATCATGAGTGGGAGAGACGCATCCGTGTGTGTTTTTAAAGTAATGGCAATCGTGTAGACCAGGTTTGGGGAATAAAGTGAATGTTTGTTAAAAAAAAAATAATAATAATTTTCCTGATTCATGGAGAGATTTAGACCACTGTGTAACTTAGGTTGCATTTGCAGATAATTTAACAAATTTTGTTGGTAAAGTATCTGGAAATCAGTATCAGTGTACTCTACACCACCATCCTCATTATTGACACTGCCACCACCATCATCAATATCATCATTCACAATCATCATCATCTTGATGGCCACCAGTATCATCATGATCATCATTATCATTATCCATGCAGTTTACAGTCTATCTATCTATCTATTGCCAGACGCCTCAATCCCGTTTGGGGTGGCCACAAACAAATCGCCTCCACGTCGCCCTGTCCCCCGCCACATCACTGCCCTGCTCCCAACTCACACACCCCTCTCTCATATACCTCTCCACCCCATCCCTCCATCTCATCCTCGGCCTCCCCCTCCCTCTTCCCCCCTCCACCTCACTCACATACACTCTCTTCGTCAGTCTTTCGCCCTCCATCCTCTCCACATGGCCAAACCACCTCAGTGTATTCCTCCTAACGCTTCCTATCACATCCACACCACAACGCTCCTTTATATCTTCAGTTGTCAGCCTGTCTCTCCATGTGACTCCACAGGCTCCTCTTAAATAATTCATTTCCACTGCTCTCACTCTTGACTTGTGTCCTTCCAGCACCGTCCAAGCTTCACTTCCATACGTTAGAGTTGGTATCACAATACTGTCATGTAGTAACTTTTTCACTTCCATGCTCACTTCCCTGCTTCTTATCACTGCTTTCAAGGAACCAGCAACCTTTCTTCCCTGCTGTACCCTTTCAAGCATTTCACCCTACAAACCTCCATCCTTACTTACACGACCCAAGTACTTAAACGTACTCACATTTTCCAAATCCTCACCATCCAACCTTGCTGTACATTCACTGACCTCATCTCTCTCAAAGACCATCACTTTACTCTTCCCTACATTCACCTTTAGATTCCGTTTCTTACAAACTCTCCCAAACTCATCCACCAAGCCTTGCAGCTCTCCTTCGTTTCACTCAACAACACAGTATCATCTGCAAACAACAGTACAGGGAGTTTCCAAACACTTCCCTCTCTCACCAGGGCCACTCCAACATCCACTACCCTACCTTGTACCTCTTTTATTACCCCATCCATGTACAGATTGAACAACCGTGGAGACATGACACATCCCTGTTTCAACTCAACCTTCAAAGAGAAAAATTCACTCAGTTCACCATCCACATGCACTGCAGCCTTAGCACCATCATACATACTCTTCACAGCATTCAACAACTTCCCATCTACTCCATAATTATATTCTTAAAACTTTCCACAATCCTTGTCTATCCACCCTGTCAGATGCTTTCTCCAAATCCATGAAAGCCACATACAACTTCTTTCCCTTCTCTAGAAACTTTTCCACTAAAGATCTAAGAATGAATATCTGATCTACACAACCTCTTCCCTTCCTAAAGCCTCCATGTTCTTCTCCAGCTAGTTCCTCTGTTCTTTCTCTAACTCTTTCAATACGTATCCTACCATACACTTTTCCTATTATACTAAGAAGACAAATGCCCCTATGATTACCACACACTTCTTTTTCCCCTTTTCCTTTGTACAAGGAAATAATTATACCTGACTTTCAATCCTCCGGGACTCTACACATCTTCCACATCCATTCTACTACTATCTCTCCCCCATGCTTCAGCATTTCACCACACACTCCATCAATTCCTGGTGCTTTCCCCAATTTAACTTTCTTCATTGCTTCCACAACTTCTATCCTACTGATTTCTTCCTGTCTTCTCACCTCCCTCCTTCTCCCAGCCATTCCCCAGCCACTTATACTCGCATTACTTCCATCCTCTATGTTACAGTTTACAGTAATCTCAGTAAATCATCATTACCATCACTAGCACCACCACCATCATCATCATCATAATGATAATCTTTACCACAGTCATCATCACCACGATGGGAGAAGGCAGAAAGAAACAAACACGAAACAAATAGGAAAAAAAGGGGCAGAGGAAAGAGACAAAAAGTGTAAGGACAACAAAGAGTGTCAGAAAACCAAAGAAACAAAAAAAGAAAGATGAACGAAAGGAAATGGGAGGCAAAAGGAAAATGAAAAATAAAAGAAGGTAAATAATTATATCGTAAGATAAATATTAAACAGTGAAGACACGTGAAGGTGTGAACTGGGTAGAGCTGCAGTAGAGCCCCAGGCCGCTGCATCTTAATTCATCTGGCCTCCTACCTCTCTTGTAGCTTGTGATGTTGTAATGTAGTGCTGGCGTTGATGTAATGTGCCTAATGTTGAATGACAGGAGTACGGTTATAATGATTTAGGTTAATTCTGATTGCCATCATTACAATTGTATGGATACTAACAGAGATGATGATAGTGGTGGAAATGGTGGTTAATGTGGTGGTGGTGGTGGTAATATTGATGTACAAAACTTTAGTGCCGATGGTAATTACATCAGTTCATCTCACTTCTCTTACAGCCGGTGATGCTGCAGCTTCGGTATAACAAAGAAATGGAAAAATAACATTAATGTTGCTGTTGTTGTTGAACCCCAGTCTGTCTGGCCGAGCAGACCCATCAACCGCAAGGAAGCAAGAAACAAGGAATAATACTTAAGCTGGAAAAAAATAGAAAAATGAAGTAATATGATGGAAAGGAAAGAGAACAGAACTAATAAAACATAAGCAAGAATGGGAGACATAAAGGTAAAGTAAAAAGGAAGAGTGGATGACAAATAACAGGAAGAGGAAAGGGAAAAAAAATGAAGAATATAAATAAGAAAAAACAGAAATGAAAAGGACAGAAGGAATGCGAACAAGAAACAGGGGCAATAAAAGGAAAAGGAAGGAAAGGAGAAAAAAGAACTTGGAAGAAAAAAGAAAAGATAAGGAGGCACAGGCGGAAGCCGGGTTGAACTCCAGACACCTTCATTTGCGTCCCAGGCCGCTCCACCTTGCTTCATCTCGCCTCCTACCTCTTGTACCTTGTGATGCTGTAATATCGACGAGAAAGACAGAAAGAAAAGTTTTGGCAACAAAAGAAAAATAAATAAATAAAAATGAAAGAGAATGGTGAAAGGAGGGAAAAGAGCAAGATCGAAATTGCTGAGGTAAAAGAGAAAGAAATGAAGAAGAAACTAAGAAATGGAGAAAAAACAAAAAACAAAAAAAGAGGAGAAAATTATTCAGAAGCAAAGGAAGAAAAAATTCGATGGATGAAAATAAACCCGTAAAACAGGATGTGTAAAGGTATGATGTGGAAGTGTAGACAGGTATAGTAGTGCCAGGCCACTCTAATTATCTCCATATCGCCTCCTGCCTTCCTGCTTGTTTATAATGCTTTAATACTCTGCCCACTTTAACTTGGTCTTAAAGCGTCATCTCTCCACCTTGACTGTTGATCTATAACAAGAGATAAACACTGGAACATGGTGCAATACTCTGTTTAATTAAACATGGCGCAAAACTGCCAGCTCTCAATCTTGAGTGCAGAGCTAGAACAAGTGACTATCATCGGGTATCTTGCTATGTTCTCTCCCATTTAATTGATCAAAAATTCCCACCCCTCCATCGTTAATGATGAGCTATAACAAAGTACTTTACAATATGATCCAAGTCATGACGGAGTGAAATTGAAAGGTTGTAGAGCCGTCGTAATATTAATCTACCATTGAGCTACGGGAAAATGACGAAAACCTTTGCCAGGTTAAGGTGGACGAACTATAGTGGTGGCCTAAATCTAATGTAGCTAATAATGATGATGGTAATGATGATGTAGGCTACTTTTTATGACAAAACAAAAAGCTAATGGATAATAATGCTGCTATTAATTAATGGTTATATTAGTAATGATGATAGAGGTTGGTTCTCATGATTATGAAAATGGTATGCATGATGAGGACGATGATGTTGATGATAACTGAATGAGTAATCATAATAAAGATTGTGCTAGTGGCAGTGATGGTGGTGTTGCTTAGTAATGATGGCGATGACTTTACTTCAAGTCACTTCCTACTTCTGTAGCTTTTACTGTAACATAATGGCGGGGAAAAAGGAAGGTAATGAAAGACTATGTAAAAGAAATAAATATGTGGGAGAAAGGGAAATACAACGAAAAGAAGGATTGTTTTACTAAGCGCGCTCAGTCAAATTCACATCAACATCACAGTGCTCCTTCAAGTCAATACAGTATTTGTCTGTCCATCTCCATGTAATGTTACATGCTTTTCTCAGATTACATTTCCATTCTTCTCAGGCTTATTTTGTATTCCCACAACAGGGTCCAAGCTTCAGTTCCATACGTTAGAGTGAGGATCACAATACTGTCATGCAGCGACTTCTTTACTTCCATCCTCACTCTTTAATTCTTTATTAATGCTGCCAATCAATCAGCAACCTTTCTTCCCTGCTGCATCCTGTCATGCAGTTAATCCTTAAAATTTCCATTCTTACTTACCACACTACCTAAATACTTGGATGCTTCAATAATACTTGAATAATATTAAAACACAACTCACAGTTCACTCTGCTCCTATTACAGTACAGTCTACCACACTACAACAAGCTTATTTACCACATGTACCACACTATCACAGCACAGACGGTCTTTAATAAATTCAACAAAAGACCTCTGAGAGCAACCACCCGAAGTCGCTATCCTGACTCTAGTTATTATTCAACTTGACTTTGATACTGATATTGTAAATAAATCTAACGAAATCTTTTTTTCTGCTTTTTTTTTTTTTGTGCAGTACATGGATATTTTCTTTGGAATCAGTCCAAACAGCTTTATACATTTTTTTTTTTGCAATAGCTCTATACCGCAAAATGATACCATCACCCTGAGTCAGTCTCTCGCAATCCTGTCAGATCTGCTATGATTCTGCTCAGCGCCCTTGAATTCCAGAGTGTTTTGCACTCTTCAATACCTCCCACTGCAGTGGTCACACAGTACCTGTTTAACGTGTCTCACCTTGTCTAACATTTTAACACAGCAGTTGACTGATACTCCCACACTGTTTTGGATACAGCTGGTCAACAGCGAACCGTCTTCTTTAGTCTGTCGTTCCCAGTTCTTATGACTTTATCTTTTGAATGCATTATATCCCTGCAAACCAAATAAACACACCTCTAATTGACTCTTACCTGTTAATTCTTCTTTCGAAGAAACGGGTTTTGAAAGTTCTCATCCTTCACTTCATTCCTCTTTGCAGCAGGAAAAATCTTAGCTCTTGGATATCACTGTCGATGACACTCTACTGTTGAATAGCGAACTGAATATTCAGGCAAGAGATACGTATTCTGGATCCGGAGAACTGAGGAAATAGAAATAAATTTTGTGCTTTGCTTGTATCCTTATGGTCTCTCTCTCTCTCTCTCTCTCTCTCTCTCTCTCTCTCTCTCTCTCTCTCTCTCTCTCTCTCTCTCTCTCTCTCTCCTAAACCCTTCCGTTACATTTTCGGTTTGTCACTACATTCCTATCTCACTCCACTGTCTTTATTTTAATCATTCATTAATTTTCACGTATACTTCTCACAATCTTAAGCTCCTGTGACTCACTACAAGGTAATGAAAATTGTTTGGCCTTACCTTCAGTTAAATACCAGGGCTGTTCTGATCACTGAAAGTAATTGTGCTTCTCACCTTGTGGACTCCTTGGCCAGGATAAAAAGATAAACAGAAGTAAGGTTCGTAAACATAATGACGGAGAGATGGATACATAGACAGACAGATAGATGGAGACACAGATAGATAGGTAGGCAGGTAGGCGAATAGGTAAGCATGTATGTCGACAGAGACTTTAAGAATGTTATAGATAGATAAATAGATAAGCAGACAGATTTTGTGACAGACTCAGTGACTATAAGTAGACATGTTTTCGTTTTCGTTTTCGTTTTCGTTTTTAAAGGCTCCAACATGTTGCATGTGTCGGCCTTGGTCACCTAATGGCGGCTCTCCACGCTGCACGATCCACTGCAGCCTCCCTGTTCAGTCCCTTAACCCTAAGGTCACTCTTAATGACCTCGTCCGATGTCTTTCTCGGTCTACCCCTCATAACCCCACCCCCAATATTAACACTTCTCACCTTCCTCACCCAATTATCATCCCCCATCCTCTCCACATGTCCAGACCACCTCAATCTACCTCTCCTCATCACAACACCAATACACTCCAATCCCATCCTACCTCTCAACTCTTCCATTGTAAACCCAGCCCCTCCAGGTCTTGGACGCAGGGACGCACTGCACATCCACCTAATCATTGTCATTTCTGTACGTCTGAGCCGGCGAATGTCTTCCTCCTTCACTGCCCAGGTCTCACTGCCATACAGCATTACACTCCTAACACATGCTGCATACAAAGACCCCTTAGCACGTAGGGAGAGCTCTCTCAGTGTCAGGAGAGGCAAGAGCTCCCTGAACTTCTTCCAACCACTTCTCACCCTAGCCAAAGTGCTAGCTCCAGCCCCACCTCCAGCACACAACATGTCTCCCAAATAACAAAACTCTTCCACACACTCAAGAGATTCACCAACAAGTTCAATCCTTTCACGTCTGACAATCTCCACCTGCTCACCCCGGCACGCAGTACACATAAAATCAGCATTATCTCGCAGTCTACCTCTGATACCACTACATCTCTTATGCACCCATTTATCACACGCACCGCACAAGATAGAATTACTTCCCACGCCCTTGTGGCAAACTGCACATGGCCACTCTCCCTCGTCTTTGACAGTACCGCCACCAACCCTAGATATCATCACTTTTGTTTTATCTGCATTTACCCTTAAACCCTTTTGCCCCATACCATCTCTCCACTTCCTAAACCTTTCCTCCGCCTCCCGTTCATTCTCTGCAATAAACACCAAATCATCAGCATACAACAACTCCAACGGGAGTCCGTTTCTAAAGTCACGTGAAAGGGCTTCAAGTACCATGATAAACAACATGGGACTCAAGACCGACCCCTGATGCACACCAACATTCACGGAAAACTCATCACTCAAATCTCCATTCACTCTCACCTGGGTGTGAGCACCCACATACATGGCCATAACCACCCTAACCAGTCACTCCTCCAAGCCAAGCTTTCTCATTGCCCACTTCACCATCTCTCTAGGGACTCTGTCAAAGGCCTTTTCCAAATCAACAAAAACAAAATAAAGATCCCTTCTCCTACCAATATATTTTTCCTGAAGCTGTCGAACAATGAATATGGCATCAGTGTTCCCCCTACCTGGCATAAACCCAAACTGCATTTCATCAATATTCACTCTTTCTCTAATTATACCTTCTAAAACTCTCTCCATTACCTTCATTATCTGATCTAAAAGCTCTATACCTCTATAATTTCCTCTTTCCAGGGCATCACCCTTCCCTTTATACACATTTACAATTACACTCTTCAGCCAATCATCTGGGACAACACACTCATAAATAATCCTATTTATCAGGTCAGTGACTAAACTCACCCCTATATCGCCTGAGGCCTTCAACATTTCGGCGGTCAACCCAGACACACCTGCTGCCTTCCCCACCCTCATCCTGCCTATTGCCTCACTCATGCAGGCTGACAAACAAAAAGATAAATTAACAGAAAGGCTGGCAGTGACTGGCATACAGATAAGCAGCGGAAAATAGTAAAGAACAGATACACCTAGAAGGAAGACAGACAGAAGCGGAACAGTCAACGATGGTAGATAACTGGGTCTAGTTACTGACAGCCCAGGATCGAACCCGAAGAAGACCAGCTTCATTTTATTTCATGCACATCATATTAGATTTATTTTATGTATTTAGTTTTTTCACTTTCCTCCCCCCTTCTCTCTCTCTCTCTCTCTCTCTCTCTCTCTCTCTCTCTCTCTCTCTCTCTCTCTCTCTCTCTCTCTCTCTCTCTCTCTCTCTCTCTCTCTCTCTCTCTCTCTCTCTCTCTCTCTCTCTCTCTCTCTCTCTCTCTCTCTCGTGTATGTAACTGCACCAGCAATGGGTCTTATATCCTACTCTGTGTTCCTCTCCGTTCACGCACTCCTTCATCCATATTTCACCACGCACCCATCACAGTGTTAATACTGTTACCATTAACCCTCTCACGGTAACCACAACTCTACTACTCTATTACAACTAAAGCCATACCATTTTATTTATATGAGAGTGAGTTACAGGAACTTGATCGTTAATAAAAACATAATTAACCCTCTCAAGGTAGGGACAACTCTGGTATTGTATTATAACTACCACCAGACTGTTTTATGCATCTGAGAGTGAGTCATAGGAGCCCGATGTTAAGACACGAGAAATAATACCCACCCGGGATAAAATAATGCCACCCGAGATTACCTCTGACATACATATACACAGATACACACACACATAGACACACTGCTGGATGGAAGGAGGGACATTACCTCTGACACTTATACATATACACAGATACACACACACATAGACACACTGCTGGATGGAAGGAGGAACATTACCTCTGACACTTATACATATACACAGATACACACACACATAGACACACTGCTGGATGGAAGGAGGGACATTACCTCTGACACTTATACATATACACAGATACACACACACATAGACACACTGCTGGATGGAAGGAGGGACATTACCTCTGACACTTATACATATACACAGATACACACACACATAGACACACTGCTGGATGGGAGGAGGAACAAATAGAAAAGTGGATGGATAGATCAATGGTTGGTTAAAAGAATGGAATAAACAAACACACAGATATAGATAGGCAAATATATCTACTGACTAAAAGGCTGACCAAATTTATTTAAAACACATAAAACAAGACAGAAACCACTGCAGCCAATACAGTTAAATACCTGGGTGTGACTAGTGAGCCCCGGGATCTAACCTACACTGATAGAGGTTTCTCCTTTATATATTTTAAGCTATACTTCGTCCCTTGGGCAAAGATTTGCTTTTTGTTTCTGTTTGATTTTTTTTTATTTTTAATAATCTATGTCTATATGACGTGAACAAAGTCGTCTGTCGTAAACAAAAATAAATGTTGTATATCCATGGGTAAAAATTTTAACGTGATAGTGTTAATATTTCTATAATCGCCCGGCTTTAGAAGGAGCAGCGATAATGTTTTTGCCTGCCTCTGTGTGTGTGTGTGTGTGTGTGTGTGTGTGTGTGTGTGTGTGTGTGTGTGTGTGCGTTCCCATTATATCTCATGAACGGCTTGAGCTACCAGCATGAAACCTTCAGGGTATCAAGATCTGGCCTAAATCTTGGACTTGGCCAACAGCATATTCTGGCGGGCGATTAGCATTCGGGTCGCAAATGCTTTTCTTTCATTGTGCAAGATCTCTCTCCACCATAATAAAATCGTGTGACGTCAGCCGAAATAAACTGCAAGTAGGTAACTGGCAGGCAAAGAGTTAAAGGCGTTTTGTTGTGGCCACCCTGGATGTACTGTGGCATTGGGTGTTGAGTGAGAGATGGCGAGAGAGACGGACAATTAGATACATTGAACAGGAGAGAGGCAGACATACACGCTGGTACGAATATGAACGGGTGGAGATAATGACGGAAAGACAGATAGACGGCAGGGTAGACAGACAGAATGACAGACAGAATAACAAGCACAGTGATAATGAGACACAAACAGATAAATAAGTATATAAAAAGACAGAGTAATAGACCGATAGTTTGGGTTTCCTACACTGTCTTACTCTCCGTTTAAGCACTCATTCATCCATATTCCAGCACGCACACACAATCCTTCTCAGGGTAGGGACAACTCTAGTACTGCATGCCAGCTAACGACAGGTGATTTTATTCATCTTACAGTGAGTCATAAGAGCCTGATGTTAAGACACGAGAAATAATATCAACCCAGGATAATCTCTGACACTTAAACAAATAAAAAAATAGAGAGACAGATAGATACATAGGCCACTGCATGGGAGGAAAAATAAAAGGATACATCAATTTATCTACCCACAGTTTGTCGAGAAGGGAGAATATACATAAATATACAGAGATAAATATATGTGCTGATGGAATGCCAGATGACTGAATACTTAGGCAGGCAGGTAGACAGAAACCACTACAGCCAACACAGGTACTTAGCCGGGTCTGGTTAGTGAGGCCCACGAACGAACCCTGATTGTTCTGTGGTTTCTTTTTTCCTGTTTTACGTTTTTTTTCTCTTTCTGTATATCTCGTTCTTCCCTACACGACTGACAGTATCCATCCTTCTCATACTTGTTCGTTGTCTGCGTCATAATTCTGTCACATAAAACAGTTCACACAAAACCTTCCATTGCCACAGCCGGCGAGAGAAGTGTCAGCGAACTATTGCTTATGACTGTACATACGTTGACTTCAGCAATACTAACCCCTTCACTACAAGGGATCCTAACAAAGCTGAATAAATCCATCTGGCCGAAGGAAACATGAAGTAATAAATACTGTGAGGGTAAAAGGAGGTTACATCCAACCACTTCAGTACAAACATTTTATCCTAAGCTGAATAAAATCGTCTGTTGGTAGCAAGAAATTACATAGAAATTAAAATAACATGGTACTAAAAGAGATTATAAATAATTCACCAGGTTGTGTCTGTCACCTTACCTGAAACCCTCACAGCTGACTTGGAGAGAAACCGGAGGTGTGGCTGAGAACCAGGTTTCCATCGCGATAGTACTTGTGGGTTTCTTTTCAAGCTGCCACTTACATATTGTTATTAATTCTCTCAGGCTTCTATCACTCGCTCTCAGCTGAATAAAATCGTGTGCAGTTTGCTGGAATCGGCTACTTATACATTTGTACAAATTCTCTCACGCTTTAATGACTCGCCCTCAGGTGAATAATATGGTCTGGGGTCTGCTGGAATATACGAGTAACGCCAGAGTTGTGCTGACCATGAGCGTGCCAATGGTTACAGTATTATCTCTCACAGGTTCCCTATGATGCACTCTCAGATCAACCAATCTCCTGGCGTTAACTGGAAGGCAGTGCTAGAGTTGTTCCTACCATCAGAGGGTTAATGGTAACCGTATTAACTCTCTCAGGCTGCTATGACACACTCTCACCTCAATAAAATCTCCTGGCTTTACCTGGAAGGGAATGCTAGAGTTGTTCCTATCTTAAAGCAGTTTAGTCAGAAACTTCTGTAATCTCTTCACAGCATCAGAGATTTCAAGCTGAGAAATCCTACAAAATTCTGAATTTTTTACACAGTCTTCAAAAATAAGAAAAAAAAGAATATATTAATAAAAAAAATAATAATAAAAGTGGTGCCAGGCACACGAAACCTCGCCCGACGACTCAAGGTCAAAGGTTATGGTGCCTTTGATCTTGAGTTACCTTGGAAGGTCAAACGCAAGAGCACAGATTTTCAATGGACTGTAACTTGAAAACACTTGAAAATATAATAACTTTTCGGGCGAGGTTTATTGTGCCTGGCACCACTTGTTTCTTTCCATCTTTTTTACTGTTGTGTTTGTGGTGTTAAGGCGTCATCGGCTGCGGTATTTTGTTGGTGTGGTTCTTGCCACCACCAGACGGTTGTAGTGAACTTTGGACATGCCTCTAATAGTGAAGGGGTAAATGACGGCTTTAGCTAACCTCTTCCTGTTACAAAAATATCTCCTAAGCTAAATAAAATCGTCTGAAGGCAGCAAGAATACAATGAAAAATACGTCATGGGAGTGAAGTGGTCAAGCCTTTTATTTCAATGAGGTTTATCTTTATTTCTCTTGCTTACATTTAATTTTTATCACGTGGGAAGGATGTTTAGTAGAGTTCTTTTACCCTAACTTCAAGGTTTTCGTCCTTCATCGTCAACTTAAGCCGCGAATCTCAGCTACCGGAAAGAGTGAGATGCGGCGTTACATGCATTCCATAGCACTTCATCATGACTAGCATCGTATTTATGTGGTAGTCTCTCACTGCAATTCAGTCTTACATAGAGAGAGATATTAGGTCGTTTTAGAGGTAAGAGAATATAGTGATGATTATAATGAAGGCCATTTCAAACCAGTCCACTTAGAAAAGACTCTCAAAAGCTTAAAATGTTATGGACCCGCAAAAACTGAAATTTGTTTGCTCTAAATGAAGAGAAGAAAAAAAAAGTTGTTTCAGACAAAAGTTAGTGCATTACAGTCTAATTACCATATATATTTTATTGTTGCTGCGGCCATGATTATTATTCAGTACAGGAGAGATCGTTGGTGGGAGTAAGGTATTATGCGTGTAAAAGCTGCTCCTTGGACGACCAATGACCGTCCCCACCAGTGAAAAATTTCCAGCAGAAATCACTACGCATCGATATCTGGCGGACTGGGAAAGCCTGCCGTGTTATACCCACCCACCCAGTAAAGCTAAAAAACAGACTTGAGGGTCGGGTACCATAATTAAAAAAATAATAATAATAATAATTTCTCTGCAGTGTTACTTCACTGAAATGAGTCCTTTTTGTAACTTGCCCTGCAGTGTAACTCACTGGACTGGATCGCTGAAGGATCGCTCTGTTTGAAGGTTTTGATGAAGATTACAGTGTATGTAATCATTCAGCTGGAAGTCTACACTAGGCTAATACGTAACTGTAGGAAAGGGGTTATCTGAATGTGAAACCAGTGCACCACACTACCACAGGTAACTGACCACTTCATCAGGGCGCTGGCAGATATCTTTTGTTGAGTTTATGTTGAGATGAAAGTCTGTGCTTTGACAGTGAGGTGCCTGAGGTTAGTAAGTGTGTTGTGGTGTGGGTGGCTGCATTGCGGTGTGGGCATAGTGGATTGTTTGTCAGTTGTATGTTGGGTTGGTATTGTAGCAGGGAAGGGTGAGGGCCACATCGTAGTCTGTCTAAGTGCCCTGGTGTCTCTCTGGGTAGGGTAGGATCTGAGGGGTGGATGTCTGATGGTGGTTCAGGAAAGATGTACGGTAGTTTGGCGGCAGGTTTTCCGTGGATGTGGTGGCTGTGTGTTTTTGTAACTTACCGGGTATGTGTTTGTGAAGTGTAATGTTGGGTGGAGGAGTAGGGTTATTACTGAGGCATTCTGTATCGTGTGTGTGTGTGTGTGTGTGTGTGTGTGTGTGTGTGTGTGTGTGTGTGTGTGTGTGTGTGTGTAGCATAATAAGAACATTTACAATATAAAGTGAAAGCATACATAAAAGATGGTAAAAACAACTTTATGACTGGAAGAATCACAATATGGGATATTATAGAAGAATGGTATGTAGGAGCCGAGGAAGACCAAGATACATCGACCCACTGTCGACACTGAGTGGCCAGGGTTCAGTCTTGTCGGGTAGGACTTCCTTCTTTTTATATATCTGTTTTTCTGTCTGTCTGTCAGCCTTTTTCCTTATGTACCTGTTTATAATTCTGTACCTGTCTATTGCACCTTTCAGTAAGAGGTTACTTTAACCCTTCCACCAAATGAAGTATTTTTCAGTGTCAAATAGAATTTCAGTATTTCATTCTTGTCTTATCCTTAACCCTTCCACCAACTTTGATTCTAATAATACCAATACTGCTTGTGTTAACCTTGCCTTGTAACCTTGGCCTTTGACCTTTACCTGTAACCTTGAACTTGGTTTGTGCTCAAAATGGAATCCATTTATTCATGTCTTTGCCTCAACCATTCCACAAGGTTTGCTGTAAATCCAAGACAATATTTACGTTAACCTTGCCCTGTGAGCATGACCTTTTACAATATCATTGCCTCTAAAAACAAGAGATTTACTCCTTCGATTACCTTCAGTCATTAACTAGAATTGGTTAAAATCGGAACAATTTGTATGGGGTATTTTGTCTGCAATCAACGAACACATGTCGGGCTTTGACATTGCCCTGTGTCCTTGATCTTCGATTTTTCTCAGAATTGAAATATTTCATTCTTGCAAAACCCATACGGTAACTCTTCCAGGTGTAGTTAAAACTGGATAAAGACCATCCAGATTGATTATGCTATGTCAGTGTCTGACCCAGCCCTCTGATCCTGACCTTTGACCTGTTATTCTCAAAAACTTGGATTGCTTATTTGCGTTCCCACAACCCATCAACCCGTTTGGCTACAATCGAATAAGAATTGTTTGAATTATTTTGTAAACACTCACACACACACACACACACACACACACACACACGCATGGCACCCTACTTCGCTTCAAGGGTCATAAGTGTCAAAACATGCCATCGAATGAAAGGTGTTATTTTGAATTAAAACTGACATCTTGTCACGAATTTGCTCGAGCGTATTTGTAGGTTCGTGACATTTTGTTTCAGTGAAAACCGCGAATTCTAGTGGAATTCCCACTGCGTATCACTCAGTTCAACCGTCCTAGCATTCACTCGATTGGGACGGTTTTCAGAACATTTTTCACTGTTTCATAAGTGATCATCCTTGCGCGCGACATTAGTGCCTTCACTGAGTGATTTATTGTGAGCGTATATTGCTCACTTTCTTTCCATTGACCGTTGAAGCAAACACGGCCATCCCTCACCCTCTTTCATAATTCGAAGTTAGTCAGGCTTTGATCGTCGTGAAAGCAGGTTCGCTGAGCCTAGCGTGGAGCAGTGTCGCCATCGTACTCGTACAGCGAGTTCCTGAAATATCCACCTAGACGGTGAATCGGCGAAGAGGTTTAGCGTATCGCAGTGTCCGTTCTACACCGGCACCCAGTTCGTTTCACTTGCCCCCTCTACTGACCAGTATTTCTTTTCGTTTTCCTAGGTATAAGTGCTTAGTTTTGAGTGGGCGAGTGAGTGTATTCTCCTTGTTATTTTGAATTCATTTTGAGACTCATGTAACATAAATTTATTTCATTGTAATTAATAAATTTACAGTTCTTTTTTCTTTGAGCTTAATGTAATATAAACTCGTGTTTTATTTCTCCACATTTAGCTTATTTTAGTTGCCGCTCCTAGTTTGCACAAACGCTTTGTATTATTCATAACTGGCACTGAGGCCAGTACTTTTGTATTAAGCTTAAATCCGTTGTGCCAGCCAGGAGTTAATGCACCGGCAAGAACCTGTTTATCATTAATAGCATTAGTTATTGATTGCCAGGGGTGGAGTCACTTTCTCTAGAGGCTAACAGTACTAACAAACAGCACGCGTAAGTAATTAGTTTCTGCTGTGTAATGTTGCGAAAGTTTATAAATTCTCGTCCTTAGAGAATCGGCGAAGTAAGCTGGCATAAAGTAAAACTTACTGCTTGATTTTCACAAGTCAGTTCTTTGTCTCTATTGACAAGCAAACATTCAAAGCATTCTTAATACTTAATTCCACAACCCCCCGTGACATGGCGACCTCATTCCAGGATATTAACTCCTAGCTCTAAAGTTATTAATGAGATAATACTCACTCACTCATACTTAGGTATTTATCATGAAAGTCTATAGGCACTATCTTACTGGTGATTATTGATTTTTTTAAATTTTCTTTCTTCACCAGTTTAACTAGATAAAACCTGTCACCACTAACCTGTGCCTATATTCTTTACTCTTGATTATTGGCATTTCTCTGCAATATAGCAGTCAGTACTTAGTCTTTAGTTCACTCAAACTGAGTTAGCATCATGACTACAAGTATTTATGTACAGGAAGCTAAAGATATGAGGCTTAGCGACCCCGAAAACATCAGAGAGTATGTACTCTCTGGGTTTAGTTACGAGCAACAACGTGACAATGATGCTCGTGAAAAGCGTAGAATTCAACGCGAATACGAGCAAGAACAACTCGAATACAAGCGAGAACAACTCGAATACAAGCGAGAACAGAGCGAGGAACGCGAGAGAGAACGTCAACACGAGCAAAAACAACGCGAACTCGAGTTTGAACAACGTGAGAGAGAACGTCAACACAAGCAAAAACAACGAGAGAATGACAACACGAACGTGCCGAGCGAGAGGCACGTGAGAGACATGAACTTGAGTGCTCTCCCTGCACATGTTCTGGTGACCCCACACATCAAGCTTCCTCCATACAAGGTAGGCGAGCGAATCGAGCCATTCATAGCTCGTTTTGAAGACATGGCTCAGCTGTACCAGCTGGATGAGGCAGCTAAGCGGCTCCAGTTTCTTAGCTTGTTTGAGGGCCCTGCTCTCGATATTCTTCACAGAATTCGTGGAGACAATCTCACATATGAGATGATGAAGGCCGCACTCGTAAAGGCATACGGTCTCACAGTTGACGACGCCAAGAGTCAGTTTATGAGGGTGCGTTTACAAGAAAAAGAGACTGCTGTTCAGTTTCTTGATCGGCTTACTGCTTACTTAGATGAGTGGATGGAGAAAGATGAAACTCCTTCCATGCGTGAGGGGATAATTAACCTTATGCTGCGCACGCAGCTAAAAAAATCGTGGCCTGCTGAACTTATGGCTCAGCTTAAGATCTGCCAGGTAAGGAATGCCACCCAAATGATGGAGAAGGCTGATGCATTCTTCACTGCATAGGGGTATCAAACTCGTAAGCAACACACGTGGAACAGGAAAGCTGACAAATCTGGGAAACCGTCTCAGACTGAACCCCAGCAACAAGGCCGTTCTCAGAATAATGACCAAGGTCCAAACAAACAGCAGAAGAAGGATCAGGGGCAAAATACCCAGAAACCTGAGTGGAAGCGGTACGACAAGCAGAACCCTAACCAGCAGCAGTACCGGTATTTCAAGCAGCAGCAGAGCAAGGACAAACCACGTAACCCTCAGTCAGGACAATCGACTTTAGTGTATCAGAGGTGGGATGCAAATACAGCCTTCATTCCACAACAAGCGCACAGTGGTGCCAACCCCACCAGTATAGGTACTTCCCCACAGTTCACTAGCTCCCCAGCGACAGTGAACTCTCCATCTCAGGTGGTCAATGCTCCAACTCCTCAGATGGTGAGCATGACGCCTCAGGCATCAAGTTCTCAGGGCGCCACATTTGCTGCATCATTCGTTCCGCAGTCTCACCAATGACTGGCTGCTACCTCCTCAGACTCTTCCACCAGTAACACTGTCTCTCTTGTTCAGCCAGGGTTTGTGGGAGGTGTTTCTGTAAATGTCCTGAGAGATAATGGTTCCTCAGGTTGCTCTGTCAAGCAAAGTTTAGTTTGGCGCAACGAGTACACAGGTAAGGAGATCTAAGTTAGACTTATTGATGGATCAGTGAGATTGTTCCCTGAGGCACGTATCCAGGTGGCATCTCCATTTTACACTGGTACGACAGTTACAGTTGTCATGCCAGAACCTTTGTTTGACCTTATCATAGGCAACATAGAAGGTGCCAAGTATAGTTACACCATAGATAACGCTACTCAGCCTTCGCTGCAGTAACATGAGCCATGGCTGAGGCTCCAAACTGTGTCACCCGGTGACCATTGCATCGCCACGAGATCTGATTTGTAGCCAAGATGTTGTCCAAGAACAACATTCTGACTCGACACTTGCTGCCGTGCAGAAGAAACAAAAGGGTAGAGTAATAAACTATTCACGGGGAGGTCAAGCCAGGTTCCTTTGCAAACAAGGACGGCTGTACCGTGAGTCACGAACACCCCAGGGCGAGGTTCGACTGCAGTTTGTCGTTCCCACTAAGTATCGCCAAGCAGTGTTAGAATGGGGTCATTGTTCAGCCTCAGAAGGTCACATGGGCAATAGGAAAACCCAGGGCCATATCCGTGCTGACTTTCTCTGGCCAGGAATGGGACAGGAAATAGATAGTTTTGTGCGTTCCTGCAATGTGTGTCCACATACCACCAATCAGGGATATGTCCTTCCTGTGCCGTTTGAATCTGCACCCGTAGTCTCTGAAGCTGTTGAGAGTCGGGGCAGTGGTGATGTGGGTGCAGACCTGACGTCTCACCCATTGGCCCCACAGGACACATCATGTCCAGGGCCTGTACATACATATGTACTGTAGGTTAAGGGGGAAGTTCGAGAACCCCGCAGAGACAATCCGAGGCTGTATTTAAATTACCTAGTGGAACATCTCAAGCTGTGGGCCTCTCTGTGGATTCCCAGAGAATGCACATTATCCACATGAGTGTTCACACCCACGGTGGGTGTTAAAATGTGACCTGCCCGAGACTGCATAGGGATTCTCAGCTTGCCAATGTCAATCGTAAGTGTAGAGTTAGGTTAACCAGTAAAATGCCCATTCTGAGAGATTTGAGTAATCCAAGAACTGGCACGTTTCCTGGTTAATAATGTTAGATTAAACAGTAAACTGCCTGTTCTCAGAGATTTGAGCAATCCAAGAACCAGCAAGTTTCCTGGTTAATAATGTAGGTTAACCAGTAAACTACAGGGGTCCTAAGAGATTTGTGAATCCAAAAACTATGTTTCCTGGTTAATAATGTAAATAGTGTACTTTTTGTAACATAAGTACTGATTGCTAGGCAGAGAGAGAGAGAGAGAGAGAAATGACACTTTTGATGCTCCACCTTGATTCCTTTCGCAGGTGCAGCTGGCGGGTGCAGCATTGTCGGGCAGATCAGCTGATCATCCCTGTCACATGCTGCCACCTCTTCTCTTCTGCTTCGTCGTCAGTATTTACTATTGATTTGTATTATATAATTTTACACTTAGGCACAGTTACACCACAACTGTCACACCTACACCGTGTATTACATACATCAAGCTACGTAATAATTAGTTGTTAATGTAAATGTAGCGAACTTTTTTCTCAGTCTGACCTGAGTACAGGATTTTTCACTGTCGTCACGGAGTTTTTTCCTCAAGCTTGCTTCTGTTAACGTAAATACGAGGTTTTTACGCTCATGGGGGACTGTGATTTTCTCCTGTAGCGGGATAGTACACACACCACAGTGTGAATCTTGTGTAACTGAGTTAGGATTTGTATGTATGTATATCGATTTTTTTTTGTTTGAAGAAAAAAATTTGATTTTGATGGAGCGTAATGTGATGAATTTGCGCAAGCGTATTTGTAGGTTCATGACATTTTGTTTCAGTGTGAAAAACGCAAATTCTAGTGGAATTCCCACTGTGTATCACTCAGTTCAACCGTCCTAGCATTCACTCGATTGGGACGGTTTTCAGAACATTTTTCACTGTTTCATAAGTGATCATCCTTGCGCGCGACATTAGTGCCTTCACTGAGTGATTTATTGTGAGCGTATATCGCTCACTTTCTTTCCATTGACTGTTGAAGCAAACACGGCCATCCCTCACCCTCTTTCATAATTCGAAGTTAGTCAGGCTTTGATCATTGCAAGAGCAGGTTCGCTGTGCCCAGCGTGGAGTAGCGTTGCCGTTGTACAGCGGGTTCCTGAAATATCCACCTAGACGGTGAATCGGCGAAGAGGTTTAGCGTATCGCAGTGTTCGTTCTACACCGGCACCCAGTTCCTTCCACTTGCCCCCTCTACTGACCAGTATTTCTTTTCGTTTTCCTAGGTATAAGTGCTTAGTTTTGAGTGAGCGAGTGAGTGTATTCTCCTTGTTATTTTGAATTCATTTTGAGACTCATTTAACGTAAATTTATTTCATTATAATTAATAATTTTACAGTTCTTTTTTCTTTGAGCTTAATGTAATGTAAACTCGTGTTTTATTTCTCCACATTAAGCTTATTAAAGTTGCCGCTCCTAGTTTGCACAAACGCTTTGTATTATTCATAACTGGCACTGAGGCCAGTACTTTTGTATTAAGCTTAAATCCGTTGTGCCAGCCAGGAGTTAATGCACCGGCAAGAACCTGTTTATCATTAAGAGCATTAGTTATTGATTGTCAGGGGTGGAGTCACTTTCTCTAGAGTAATTAGTTTCTGCTGTGTATTGTTGAGAAAGTTTATATATTCTCGTCCTTAGAGAATCGGCGAAGTAAGGCAGAATAAAGTAAAACTTACTGCTTGATTATCACAAGTCAATTCTTTGTCTATATTGACAAGCAAACATTCAGAGCATTCTTAATACTTAATTCCACAACCCCCCGTGACATATCTCTCTCCCTTAATTTGCAATTCATTTAATCTTTGCCAGGCTTTTCATCTCTCCGTCTCAAATTCCATCTTATGCTGCCTTCCTTTCTTCTGTTGTTCTGTCCTTTCTTTCTCTGTCCTTCTCATTTTCTTTTCAGTTTGTCTCTTTCTTTTCCTTTTTATTTCTCCTTTCTAGTTTTCTTTCGGTCGCCATTCCTTCTTCACTGTATCACAGCAATAAAACTACAAGGGAAATAAGAGCCAGGGTGAAGTAAGGTGGAGCGGCATGAAATACTAACAAAGGTGACTTGAGCTCAATTCCATTCAAATGATGCTTCTTTTCTTATTCTTATTTTTCTTTCACTCTTTTTTTTTCCTGTCACATTCCTTTTTCTTTTCTTTCTCCTTTCTTTCCTTTTTTTCCCCCACATATCTGACCTTCGTTTTCTCTCGTTTTACTTTTTATTACCTTGTTTTATTCCTTTGTCCGTTTTATCTCCTTTTCATTCCTCTCTCTTTCTTACTTTCTCTTATCCACCTCCCAGTCCCTGCAGATTTTTTACTATATATATATATATATATATATATATATATATATATACGAATACAGTATATATATATATATTAATTTCAATACTGCCTTTTCCTACTTTGCCTTTTTTCTTAATGCAGTTCTTTTCCTCACCCTATTTTTTTTTTCTCTCTTCTTTTTCATTCTTATTTTTTCTATTACATCAGAGCATCACAAGCTACAAAATGATAGGGGAGTCGAGATGAAATAAGATTATCATCATCGTAGTGATCTACTGCATACCACCATCATCATCATCACCATCCATACAATTTACATCGTACTCGTCATTTGTAACCTACATCACCATCATCATATCCATCAACATCATAATCTATTAAATAATCTGTGGTGTATCACAATCATCACGCACTATCACCATCACCACCAACATCATCATTATTATCATTATTATTCAAGCAATAACACTAGACACGTCATTTGTAACATGCATCACTAACGCTATAATCATAGCCATCATCATCATCACCATCGTTATCAGCGCATAACTACCAGCATTAGGTACGTTAGATCACAACCACCACTATATTACAGCATCACAAGCTACAAGAGAGGTAGGAGGCGAGATGAAGTAAGGTCCAGCGGCCTGGGACTCTGTTACACTTGTACTGAGTTCAAACCTTCACCCGCAGCCTCTTGAAGTCTTCTTTTCTTTAGTTCCCTCTTCCTTTCCTTGATCTTTTTCTTTTTCTGTGTTTCCCTTTCTCACTTTCATTCTTGTCTCACTTTTTCTTTACTTTTCATTCCATTGTTCTTACTGTTCCCTTCCTCTTTCATATCTACAAGTATATTCTCTTTTTTAGGGGGTTTATGCTTCTTCCATTTCTTATGTACTGCTCTTTGACGTTTCTGTCTCCTCACTTTTTTCCGTTACATTCTCCTTTTCCTCATCACTTGTTTTTCTTTCTTTTATTTTTTTTTTCCTTGCTTTCTCCACTGACACCGTAAGCAACAAGAGAGGGAAGAGGCAAGATGAAGTAAGGTGGAGAGGCCTGGAACTCCACTACACCTGTACCAACGTAACACCATACTGTTTCACTTCATTTTCTTTCTTTTTCCTTGTCTTTCTTTCCTTCTCATTCATTTCATGTTTTGCTTCTTTTTCGTTCTCCATATCTTCTTTTTTCTTACAGTTTCCTTCATTCTTTCCATTTCTTCTTTTTTTGTTTTTCTGTCAATTCCTTTCCCTTGTTCTCCTTTCTTTCTCCTTTACATTCCTTCTATTTTCTTCTCTCTTTCTCTCGCTCTCTCTCTCTCTCTCTCTCTCTCTCTCTCTCTCTCTCTCTCTCTCTCTCTCTCTCTCTCTCTCTCTCTCTCTCATTTCTTCACTATATATTGCAGCAACAATTATGAGAAGTAGGAGCCAACGTGAAGTAAGGTGGAGTGGCCTGGCACTCAAATATACGAGTAGGTGTCTGGAGTTCCACCCTCAACATCAGGATGCTCCTTTATTGGTCCATCTTTCTTATTTCACATTTTCTTTATCCTTTCTTTTTTTTGTCCATACAATTTTTCGTTCATCTTCTGCTTTCATTTGTTCTCCTTTTCATAGCATCTTTTTCCTTCGCATCTATTTATATTCCTTTCTCTATTATAGTTTCTTCATTTTAACTTTCTCTTAAATTGATCATACTTTTATTTTACTCGCATAATTTCTTTTTCTCTGATGCTCCCTTTTTTTTCATTGTATTACAGAATCACAAGTTACAAGAGAGGTAGGAGGCGACAGTTGGTAAGGGTATCATCATCCGTGCTAACCTATTGGACATCATCATATTCACCATCATCACGACAGCTGCTATTATCATTATTACTATCATGATTGTCCATAACGGAATCACTGTTATCATCTAAACTACCCTAGGTAACCATTACCATCATTACAATCATCACAACTTAGCTGTGTAACCATCAGCATCACCATTATTACTGTCATCATCATCATCACTATCACCACCACCATTAGCTACATAAGAGCAAAACCACCACCATACCACAACATCATAAGCTACAAGAGAGGTAGGAGGAGAAAAGAAGTAAGGTGCAGCGGCCTGGCACTCTAGTGCACCTGGGCATAATCTACCGACACCGACCATCTTCACTACGATGACGTAATGTAGATTTTATTCTTGGCATCACGATAATATTTTATTCAGGTAAGATCTTCCTTGAAGAGCAGGTGTTAACGTAGACGATACCCAACCCCTCCAGTTACAAAAGTCTGCCATAACCTGTGTGAAATCATCTGCAGATTGGAAAAATAATATAAAAAGTGATGAGGAGTTGAGACCGGCAGAGTCGAGAGACTTGGGACTCTGCCCAGAGGCACGGAGCTCAAAACTGGACGGGAATCTCCTTTTTCTTTTTTCTTTTTTCTTTTTTTTTTTACCATTATTATCCTCCTGGCCACCACCAAAACCACAACCACCACCATTATCATAATAACAATCATCATCATCATCAAAGCCGATTGATATCATTATTCAGCATCACTGACATCATCATCATCATACGTGTGTAGATCTTTTTCCAACACCACTGCCACCATCATCAACATTTTTCTTAAGCATTTTTTTTGCTTCATTTTCTTCCATTAAAAAAAATATATTTTTCCTTATTCTTATTGCTTTCTTTTCTTCATCCCCTTTTTTTCTGCTGTCCTCTTGTTACCTTTCATATATTTTCCATTCATAGAGCCATTTCTTTCATTTTCTTTCTATTTTCACTAGTTAATTTCATTATCTTTCATTTGTTTTTTCTTATATTCTCACTTTTGCTTCTCTCTTCTCTCGTCATTATATCACAAGCTACAGGCGACGTAGGTGAAATGAAGTAAAGTAATTGTCATCATTACTAACCTCATCACCACCATTACCACTACACAATCATCATCATCGTCATCATCATGATCATCATCAATGTTAAAATTATATCCTAACAGTTATCATTATCATCCACACCAGCCGCCATCACTACCACTTTCATTACAACCAACACCATAAGCATTATTCACACAAACATTATTAACATCATTATCCATTCTCTGATTGTTTAATCATAAAAAATAACCTACATCATCATCGCCACCACCATCACCATTAGCTACTTTATATCTAGGCCACTGCTATTGTTCGTCCACCTTAACTTGGCAAAGATTTTCGTAATTTTACAGAGTATTTCCCGTACCTGAATGGTAGATTAAGACTATTACGGCTCTACATCCTTTCAAAAGCACTCCTTCATGAATGCGACCATATTATAGAGTCCTTTGTTACAGATGGAGATACCCGTACAGCAATTTTAGGCGATGGTAAATTGTACAGAGTATAGCAAGATATCCAGTGCCAATCTCTTGTTCTAGCTCTGAGCTAGTGATTGAGAGAGATGGTTATTTTGCGCCGTGTTTATATAGACAGAGTATTGTACTATATAACTATTGTTATAGCTCAGCAGGCAAGATGGAGAGATGGCAGTTTTAGGCCAAGGTAAAATGGGCAGAGTATTAAAGCATTATAAACACCCAGGGAGGCAGGAGGCGATATGAAGATAGGTAGAGCGGCCTGGCACTACTATACCTGTCTACACCTCCACATCACACCTTTACTCTTCCTTTTTTACTGTATGCTGTTTTCTTTCATTTTTTTTTTCTTCTCTATTCTTCTTTCTCTTTGTCATTTCTGTCTTGCTCTTTTCCCTTCATTCTACATTTCATATTCTGCATCATTGTCATCTTTCTTTTCTACTATTTTCTAAATTTCCTTCTTTGTTTCCCCTTTTCTTTGTTGTCTGTCAGTTCCTTTGTTTATTCTTTTTCTTTTTCCCTGTCGTTCATTTTGTTTCGCTTCCTTTCTCTCCTCATGTATCATTATTTTGCTCACTCCATCTCTTTCTTAATTTCTACCGTCTTTCTTCACTAAATTGCAACAAAAAAGCAACAAGTGAAGTTGGAGCCAAGGTGAACTTAGTAGGGTGGAGCCACCTAGAACACAAACAAAAGTGTTTGGAATTCCATCTTCTCTGTTAGCTCATTTTCTTTTTTTTCTTCCATTCCTCCATTCTCTTTTCCTCCCTTTTCCGCTTTTTGTCCCTTGTTTCTTGTTCTCCATCTTCAAACTTTTCTTGTCATATTTCTTAGTCCTTTAGCATTTTATGTTTTTTTCATCCTTTCATTTTTTAGCCTCTCTTACTTTTTTCCTTGCCTTTTATAGGAGTACACTCCATTCTTGCTTATATTTTATTAATTTTCTCCTTTTTCCTTCCCTTTGTATTATTTCATTCTTCTAACTCTTTTTCATTTTGTCTCCTATTCCTTATTGTTGTATTTCACATCCTTGCTTGCCTGTGGTTGATGTGTCTGCTCGGCAAACAGGCTGGGGCTGTTCAGCAATAACAAAAATAACAGCAACAGCGAAGACAAAACGTTCTAATTCTCCTTATCCAATACACCGCAGCATCACCGGCTTTAAGAGAGGTAGGAGGTCAGGTGAAATAATGCTGTTATCGTAGGTACTAATGTTTTGTGTATCATTATTACCACCACCACCACATTAATCATCACTTTCACCATGATCATCATCACAGTAATTATCCATAAAATTATAGTCATTAAAATAAAAATTAGCCTAAATCATCACCACCAACACTAACACCACCACCGTCATCATTATCGTACTTGTAACACCTCGAACACAAGGCACATTACATCAAAGCCACCACTGTGTTACATCACAAATTACAGTTCGTTTTTTTTTTCTCCTGCTTATTCTCTTTCTCTCCCAGTGTCCATCTTTAAATTCCTTTCTTTCTTTCTTTTTTGTCCTTAATTTTACTGTTTTTCTCCTCTTCATTTCTTCTGTCTCTTTCCTTTCTTGTCATCTTTCTATTATATTTCGGTGTCCTTTCCTTCTTCACTATATCACAGCGATAAAACTACAAGAGACGCAGGAGCCAAGGTGATGTAAGGTGGAGCGACCTGAGATTCCAACAAAGATGTCTCGAGTTGCACCCAGTAAAGATATTGGCTCCCCTTTTTTTTTTTTTTTTTTTTTTTTAAATTCCCTCGTAGTTCCTTTTCTTTCTTTATATTAGTGTTTATACTCCTTATGTGTTTTATGTGTTTTCTTTCGTTGCGTTTTTTTTTCTTTCATTCTCTGTTCTTCCTTACTTCTTATTCCCCTTTCCTTACTAGTTTCTTTTAATCCTCTTTTCTGCTACGTTTTTCCACTCCATCTCTCATTCAGTACCAGTTTTTTACATCTTTGGCTTTTTTTCGTTATTCCTGCATGTCTCAGTTCCTATTATTCTTTTCTTGTTTCCTCCCTTCTTCACCTTTCCGTCTTCCTCTTCCTTTTTTTTTTTTTTTTTTTTTTTCATTACGTTACTACATAACAAGCACAAAGAGGTGTGACAGGCGAGATAAAATAAGGATATTATAGTCAGTATTAACATACTGTATTTAACCATCAACATCACCACCATAACTATCGCCGTCTCTATCATTATCATCATCATAGTCATATCTATCATGATTATACCTTCATCACTGTGATGATCATCACAACCACCACTCCGTCACAACCACACAGCAGTAGCATCATCATCACTATTATCACCAACACCGTCAGCTACATTAGATCAAAGTCACCACTATATTACGGCATCACAAGCTTCAAGAGAGGCAGGAGACAAGATGGAGTAAGGTGGAGTGGCCTGGGACTACTGTATGTGTACAGAGTTTAACCAACCTCCCTTCCATATTACACTTGCCTTTTCCTTTGCGGCGTTTTTTCTCCTCCTGCATTCATTATTGCTTTAGCTCTGTTTTCCTTCTGCATTCCTCATTTTTCAATTTTTTACTTCTCCCTTTCTCACCCTTTCCTCCTTCTTCCATAATATAACATCACAATTTAAAAAGGAGGTAGGAGACGAGATGAAGTAAGGTAGCTGCCTGTCGCTCTGCTACAGTCGTTCCACCTTCAGACTTTGCCATCTATATCTCCCGTTTATTTTTCTTTAGTAACTTCGTTTTATCCTTTTGCTATATATCTTTTATGTTTGTTATTTCCTCTTTCTTATTGTCTTCATTCCTCTTTCCTCCGGTCTCCTCCCTTTTCTGTCAGTTTCTTTTGTTTCTTTTATTCATTTTTTCCTTAGTTACGTTCTGGCCTTTTCTTCCACTGGTGGGGTATCAAGAGAGAAAGAATGAACGACCGAACGATAGAAAGAATGAAAGAAAGAAGGAACGAGGAAAGAAAAAAGAAAAGGATGGAAAGAAATGGTGGAAAGAAGAGAAAGATCGAAATGAGAAAGGCAAGAAAAGAAACTGAGAGGAAACAGGAGACTAAAATGAGCAGGATAAAAAAGTAATCACATAAAATCATTTCATTTCGTTTCGTTTCGTTTATTAACGTTTCAACATGACTGCATGCTTGTCCTTGATCACCTATGATGGCTCTCCACGTTCGCGATCTCTGGTAGCCTCCCTATTCAGTCCCTTATCCCTAAGGTCATACTCTATGATCTCGTCCCGGGACTTTTTCGGTCTGACTTTCGCAACCCAACTGACGTTCACACTTTTCACTTTCAACACCCAACTGTCATCCCTCATCCGCTCCATATGTCCCAGCCGTCTCAATTTGCCCCTCCTCATCACAACACCAATACACTCCAGTCCCATCCTTCCTTTGAATTCTTGTTATGTCATTGTATTTTTACCGACATGACATTAAATGTGAAGGAAAAACAGAGTATAGCAAACAAACTAAAAGAAATGATAAGGCTGAAAAAGCAAAGTAGAAAAGCAAAGCTAAAAAAGAAGATGAGAACATCAGACACAGTGTGTGTGTGTGTGTGTGTGTGTGTGTGTGTGTGTGTGAGAGAGAGGGGGGGGGGCAAAGGTTCGAATTTGGTACACTTGTAGTAGAGTCCAAGGGCGGTTCAATTTATTTAATCTAAGGTCCAACGTCTCTTGTAGCTTCTGACGAGGTAAAGTAACGGAGAAAAGAGGGAGACACAAGAAAAGAAGTGAGACGTAAGAAAAGGACAAAGAAAAGAAAGAAAAAAAGTACAAAAAGAATGAGACAGAGAGATCAGAGAAAGAAAAGGTGAACATGAAAGAAGGAATATTTTACAGAAACAAGACTACCGGACTCGGACAGCTCATATTATCTCCTCCAGCGTCTATACCAGACAACTCAGATCACAACCAAAATTTACTCAACTCTTCTTTGGCCCTTAACGCACATATCCACAAAATTTCATTGAAAATTACTGATGGCTTTATAAGACATCTTGTTGACAAACAAGAAACAAACAGGGGTGAATGCATAACTTCCAACTCCTTTGGCGGGGGTACTAAGAAGTACAAAGAAGATAATCAAAGAGAGCAATAGAAATGGAGAGAAGGGTAGGAAATAGATACAAAATACACGATAAATGAAAGTGATTAGAAGAAGAGAAAGTAGGTATTCCAGACGATGCCAGATTTGAGGTGTGTGCAATCAAGGACAAAAGCCGTGTTCTGAAATTTGGTGGAAACATATGCTTAAAGACCCAAGTTTTGGTGCACTCTGCTTTGTGTCATACGGACGGTTGGTAGCACTGATATGAGCTGCCATTTGCCACAGGTGACAGATCTATGGATGCCAGCATAAGTTTGGGAACTAAGAGAAGCAAATCTATATAATGTGCTTTTACAGCTGGTATTTTTACTTGGTAATACGTACCATTTCCTCTCTGTCTTTTTTTCTTTCTTTTTTTCTGACATATCAGCAACACTGCAATTTTTCTATTAGCCAAAGAACTGTCGCGAAATTAGTTGTCCTATCTTCTTCAAATTCCACTTATCTTAAGCTGGTAATTATGAGCTGTGATTGTCATTATTTGTCACTGTTATCAAACAATACCGTCCAAACAATTCTACATATGCGGATATTTTTAGTATATACTGGTAAAGGATGTCTTGTCATGAGTGATGAAATGAATCCCATATGCTGGAGTTTGAATATATAACCCAAAAAACCGAAGTCTACGCACAATTATTTGTTTGCTTCATGCTAGCTTCAGTTCGTCTCTTAAGGTGTAAGCACTGCTTGCAGGTGCTGCCTTCCATCATTGTTATTATTTCCTAGTCTTGTATTGGTTTGGAAATATGAGGACGACCTGAGGGATGATCGTTCCCCGTTGTGACTTCTTCCTTAAATCACTTAATCCACCATTCTACGGCTTTACTTACACCGAATGTTTGAATCAGCTGTTCGGGATTCTCTCCCCGTGAATATAGGTAGATCATGTCACCTCCCATCTACCTAGTCGTTGGCTGCATGTTGCTTGCCCTCTCCTTACCAAGGTATATACTAGGGCTGCTTGACGTTTTGTGGTAGGATATACAAGATGTAACGGCCAGTCGATCACAGCCTGACCAATTATGGTTCACATTTCATCCCTCTGACCAAGATGTTTTCGCTAATCGATGTTAAGGCTTCGCAATTTCCATCACCAGCAGATATGAAGTTTGAGGAAGTCCGGCTAGCCAACCACGAATATGTCACTGTGGTAGAGGTCTCACATTATCAAACGTGTTTCACTTAATCTTCAGACAAAACAACGACAAGACTTTTATCTTGGACTGTACACCAGAAATGGTATCCCAGGCAGCTCCACCATACATTGTGTCACCTACTACCTCCCTTGTAGCTTGTGGTGCTGTAAGATAACCTAGTTGTAGCTGTGATCTACTGAAGTTAATGGTGACATAGATCATGCTGCTGCTGCTGCTGCTGATGATGATGATGATGATAATGATAATGATGATGACGATGATGATGAATTAGGATAGATTTAATGAGAATAATGTTAACTATATGGCAACTGATAGGGATGATGATGATGATATTGGTTTTGATGCTGTTTGCAGTGCAGGGGGTAGTTATGTCTACAGTATGGTCTATCTATTTATCTACTGTACTAGTATAGCCAGACGCCATAATCCTATAAGGGTGGCAGTTTTTTGAGTTAGCTGTTTTACGGGGAGGGGCACTAACCCTCGGCCAACCTCCTTGTTGACACGTTGGGAACACGTAGGGGTTGGTTATATGGCCACCACCCAGCACTGTATACAGTTTCCTGGCTTATGGGAAACCATTAGGTTTGTCGCTCGATGTAAATCCATTCAAAAGGGAAATAAGAGAAATATAGACTGACAGGAAACATGGGAGAAACAGGAAGAAAGGAGGGCAGACACAGAAACAGAATGATAATTGTGAAGAAAGAAGTGGGCAGCACTACATCATGTGAGTGGATGGTGGATGATAATCAACATACTTCATCTTCTACCTCTCATGTAGTTTGTGTTGCTGTAATAAAAATGAGAATAAAAGGGAGAAGAAAGAGATTAAGAAGTTGCATAAAATTTAAAGGAAGAAATAAAACTAATATGAACAAAATACAAGGAGGCCAAAACAACGAGTGAATTAATTAAGAAACTTCTAAAGAACGGGAGAAGGAAATGGGAAGGTAAAAAAGAAATGAGAAAGAAAGAAAATGAGAAAAGAGAAATTATTCAAAACAAGAAAGAAGAAAAGAAGATGGAAAGAGGAGAAAGAATAAAGCAAACAATAGAAGAAATATAAGAAACATAACCATTAAAAGAAGAAAGTGAAAGGGAAATAAAATTTGAGGAAAAAAAAAAAAAAAAAAACATAAAGGAGGCACTAGCCAACTCTACGAAGGAACTCCGGGCACCAGTCCGTGGTCGCTCCACCTTACATCACCTTGACTCCTTCTTCCACTGTTGTTTCAGTGCTGTCATATAGTGAAAAGGAAGTAGAGCAAAAGTAAAGGAAGAAAAAAGAAGGGGAAAGGAGAAAGAAAAGGGCAGATTGAATGAAAGGGAATTAAGGGAAAAAAAAAAAACGAATTGAGAAAAAAGTCTAAGGATGAAAAGGGAAATAAAGAAGGAAATGTAGAAAGGGCGAAGAAAATGAGGCAAACTGAAAAGAAATGAAAAATGAAGGAGGAGGACAGAACGAAGGAGAGAAAGAAGAAAACTGATGTGTAAATGGTAAGGCAGTTTAGACCAAGGCAGCTCCACCTTACTTCATTTCGCCTCCTACAGTATATCTTTTAACTTGTGATGTTGAAGTATAGTGAAGAGGATAAGGATAAAACCAAGAAACCTAATATGAGAAAGAAGCAAGAAAGGAAAAAATACGAAAAAAAAAGAGATAAAATAGATAGGAAAGAGAAAAAGCTAATGAAAAATGAGAACGAAAATCAACAGAAGGAATTAAGGTTAAAAAGAACAAAAAGGAGAAAAACACACAAAAAATATGGGGACACAAGTAAAACAAGAAATAAATGAACATAAAAAGAGATCGTAAGAAATGGAAAAACGGAGACGCGTTAAGATTTGAACTGGGCACAAGTGCAGTACAGCCCCAGGCCGCTGCATCTTAATTCATCTGGCCTCCTACCTCTCTTGTAGCTTGTGATGTTGTAATGTAGTGGCGGCTTTGATGTAATGTGCCTAATGTCGGTGGTGTTACAAGTACGATAATGATGATGGTGGAGGTAATTTAGGTTAATTTGATTGTGATAATTATAACTGTATGGGTGTTAACTGTGATGATGATAATGGTGGAAATGGTGGTTAATGTGGTGGTGATGGTGGTGTTGGTGGTAATAATGACGTGCAAAGCATCAGTGCCGATAATAACATCATTTAATCTCACCTCCTATCCCTCTTGAGAGTGATGCTGCGGTACCTGTGTATTATAGAGTGACAATAAGAAAATTGTTGTTGTTGATGTTCTTGAACCCTTGTCTGTCTGGCCGAGCAGACTCATCAACCGCAAGCAGACAAGCAACAGGGAATAATACTTAAGCTGAAAAAAAAAAAGAAAAATGAAATAACGCGACTGGAAGGAAAAAGAAGTGGATTAATAAAACATAAACAAGAAAGGGAAACATAAAGAGAAGGTAAGAAGGTAGAGTGGATAACATGATGGAAAGTGAAAAGATAAACTGAAAGAAAATACTAAGAAAAAAAAAAAAAGGACAGAAAAAATACAAATAACCAACATGGGACATTACACGGCAAAGGAAGGAAGGGAGAAGGATGAACATGGAAGAAACATAAAATAAAAGGAGACTTGGGCGGGAAGTGGGTTGAACTCCAGACACCTTCATCTGTGTCCCAGGTGGCTCCACCCTACTTCACCTTGGCTCCTACATATCTTGTTGGTTTATTGTGTAATATAGTGAACAAAGAGAGTAGGAAGGCATAAAGAAATAAAGAGGGCAAAAAATTATATATAAGAAGAAGAAAAAGGAAATGAATCAGTGAACAAAAAAGGGAAAGAGAAAGAAAAGAAAGGAATAGACAAGCAAGACAGAAAGTGGGAAACGAAGAAGAAAACTCAAAAAACAGGAGAAATGAAATACGAGAATGATGCCATGTGTGAAATGTAGGACAGGGATACAAAGTGAGGAGGTAAGAAATAAAAGGAGGTATAAATGGAACAGGTGTTATCTGAGTACACCTGTAGCAGTGTCCCAGGCCGCTCCCCCTTGCTTCATCTCGCCTCCTACCTCTTGTACCTTGTGATGCTGTAATATCACCGGAAAAGACAGAAAGAAAAGTAAAGAGGATAGATGAGAAAAAAGCATAAAGTGATAATGAATGACGAAAGAAAGCTGATGAGCAAGATAGAAATTGCTTAAACAATAGAGATATGAAGTAAAAAGTATGAAAGGAGAAATAAAAATAAATAAAAACAAAGAAAGGAAAAGGAGAAAATACGAGGACAAATGAACAAAAACAAGAGTATGAGTACCGATGATGATGATGATGATGATACACTAATGGTAATGATGGCGATGTATGTTAGTAATGGTGACGATGCTAACCTTGCCTCCTCTCATATACTACTTCTCGTGTAGCTTGTGATATAATATAATAAGACAAAACAGACACGTTAAAACAGAATTTAAAAATGAAGTAAATAATTGGAAGAAAAAGAAATAAAAGTTAATAATGTCGAGAGCATATAAAGAAAGGGCTATGTAAAGGAGAAATATTTATAAGATGATAAAAAGAACACAATGGGTAAAAAAGAAAGGGAAAGGAGAAAGAACGAAAGAAATAATATTAAATAACAAAAGACCTACAAATGGAAAATATAAAAAGAAACAAAAGGGAAAAAATGCATAAGTAAAACTAAAAGTGTAATAAATGAATGGAGGTTGTAACTCAGTGCAGGTGTAGTGGAGTGCCAGGCCGCTGCACCTTACTTCATATCCCCTCCCACCTCTCTTGTACCTTGTGATGATGTACTATAATGCAGAAGAGGGGACTGAAAAGAATATGATGATGGCGATGACGACGATTATGGTGGTAGTGGCTGTGATACAGGTTTCGGGCGGTTTTTAGGTGCATAGTTGATGTGTATCCGGGCGGTGTTTAGTTCCATTTTCTGGCGGGTGGTAGTTAGTCTGCCAAAGCTATATAAGGCCTGGCCGAAGCTTCCACCAGCAGTTCGGGTGGAGCAGCAGCCAGAGCAACATGTTCTTCCCAGCCTGCCAGGCCCACCACAGGCACCCACACATCCTCCACACCCCCCACTACTCCTTCCCCACCCACCACCACCTCGGGGAAGGTCAAGTGGTACAGCTTCAGGCCAGGTTATGGCGTCATCACGAGGATGGACAACCAGCAGGACATTTTGTCCACTGCACCGCCATCAAAAAGCCAAACCTCAGGAAGGTTGGAAAGTCCTTGGTGGAGGGGGAGAGAGTGGAGTGTACTATCAGAAGAGGGAGTAAGGGGCCAGAAGCTGCCTCTGTCACCGGCCCTTCTGGCAGCCAAGTGGAGGGATCTACCCCCGCCCCAGATCGACGCAAACATCCACGTTGATGTGCAGCTGATGAGAATAATACCACCAAGGCAAACAAAGCTGCATGCATACCATCTGCAATTGCAATTGCACAAGAAGACCGGGAAGCCCTCACCATATTAATCTGTCTGCTGCTTAGCCACAACAAACTGCCTCGATCTCCATCCCTGAAGAGGCAGTCAATGTGGTCACGCATGCCTCCAAGCCTCCTCTGCCCTCTTAAATGGAAGAAGACCCCAGGAGAGAGAAGAGCCAGGAACAAGACATCCCCGGGGCAAGAAGACTCGGGGAAATAGCCTTAAACCCGGAAAAAAAGACTCAGGACAACTGTCAGGAAAAATTATCGGAGAATCCCTTGTAAGTCCCTACAGCTGAGATAGGATCTAGTTATGTCCACCAGGTAATAACTGGTCTCTCTAGGCACAGCTGAGATAGGATTTAGTTATGTCCACCAGGTAATAACTGGTCTGTCTAGGCACAGCTGAGATAGGATCTAGTTATGTCCACCAGGTAATAACTGGTCTGTCCAGGCACAGCTGAGATAGGATCTAGTTATGTCCACCAGGTAATAACTGGTCTGTCCAGGCACAGCTGAGATAGGATCTAGTTATGTCCACCAGGTAATAACTGGTCTGTCCAGGCACAGCAGAGATAGGATCTAGTTATGTCCACCAGGTAATAACTGGTCTGTCTAGGCACAGCTGAGATAGGATCTAGATATGTCCACCAGGTAATAACTGGTCTGTCTAGGCACAGCTGAGAGAGGATCTAGTTATGTCCACCAGGTAATAACTGGTCTGTCTAGGCACAGCTGAGATAGGATCTAGTTATGTCCACCAGGTAATAACTGGTCTGTCTAGGCACAGCTGAGATAGGATCTAGTTATGTCCACCAGGTAATAACTGGTCTGTCTAGGCACAGCTGAGATAGGATCTAGTTATGTCCACCAGGTAATAACTGGTCTGTCTAGGCACAGCTGAGATAGGCTCTAGTTATGTCCACCAGGTAATAACTGGTCTGTCTAGGCACAGCTGAGATAGGCTCTAGTTATGTCCACCAGGTAATAACTGGTCTGTCTAGGCACAGCTGAGATAGGATCTAGTTATGTCCACCAGGTAATAACTGGTCTGTCTAGGCACAGCTGAGACAGGATCTAGTTATGTCCACCAGGTAATAACTGGTCTGTCTAGGCACAGCTGAGATAGGATCTAGTTATGTCCACCAGGTAATAACTGGTCTGTCTAGGCACAGCTGAGATAGGCTCTAGTTATGTCCACCAGGTAATAACTGGTCTGTCTAGGCACAGCTGAGATAGGCTCTAGTTATGTCCACCAGGTAATAACTGGTCTGTCTAGGCACACCTGAGATAGGCTCTAGTTATGTCCACCAGGTAATAACTGGTCTGTCTAGGCACAGCTGAGATAGGATCTAGTTATGTCCACCAGGTAATAACTGGTCTGTCTAGGCACAGCTGAGATAGGCTCTAGTTATGTCCACCAGGTAATAACTGGTCTGTCTAGGCACAGCTGAGATAGGATCTAGTTATGTCCACCAGGTAATAACTGGTCTGTCTAGGCACAGCTGAGATAGGCTCTAGTTATGTCCACCAGGTAATAACTGGTCTGTCTAGGCACAGCTGAGATAGGATCTAGTTATGTCCACCAGGTAATAACTGGTCTGTCTAGGCACAGCTGAGATAGGATCTAGTTATGTCCACCAGGTAATAACTGGTCTGTCTAGGCACAGCTGAGATAGGATCTAGTTATGTCCACCAGGTAATAACTGGTCTGTCTAGGCACAGCTGAGATAGGATCTAGTTATGTCCACCAGGTAATAACTGGTCTGTCTAGGCACAGCTGAGATAGGATCTAGTTATGTCCACCAGGTAATAACTGGTCTGTCTAGGCACAGCTGAGATAGGATCTAGTTATGTCCACCAGGTAATAACTGATCTGTCTAGGCACAGCTGAGATAGGCTCTAGTTATGTCCACCAGGTAATAACTGGTCTGTCTAGGCACAGCTGAGATAGGATCTAGTTATGTCCACCAGGTAATAACTGGTCTGTCTAGGCACAGCTGAGATAGGATCTAGTTATGTCCACCAGGTAATAACTGGTCTGTCTAGGCACAGCTGAGATAGGCTCTAGTTATGTCCACCAGGTAATAACTGGTCTGTCTAGGCACAGCTGAGATAGGATCTAGTTATGTCCACCAGGTAATAACTGGTCTGTCTAGGCACAGCTGAGATAGGATCTAGTTATGTCCACCAGGTAATAACTGGTCTGTCTAGGCACAGCTGAGATAGGATCTAGTTATGTCCACCAGGTAATAACTGGTCTGTCTAGGCACAGCTGAGATAGGATCTAGTTATGTCCACCAGGTAATAACTGGTCTGTCTAGGCACAGCTGAGATAGGATCTAGTTATGTCCACCAGGTAATAACTGGTCTGTCTAGGCACAGCTGAGATAGGATCTAGTTATGTCCACCAGGTAATAACTGGTCTGTCTAGGCACAGCTGAGATAGGATCTAGTTATGTCCACCAGGTAATAACTGGTCTGTCTAGGCACAGCTGAGATAGGCTCTAGTTATGTCCACCAGGTAATAACTGGTCTGTCTAGGCACAGCTGAGATAGGCTCTAGTTATGTCCACCAGGTAATAACTGGTCTGTCTAGGCACAGCTGAGATAGGCTCTAGTTATGTCCACCAGGTAATAACTGGTCTGTCTAGGCACAGCTGAGATAAGCTCTAGTTATGTCCACCAGGTAATAACTGGTCTGTCTAGGCACAGCTGAGATAGGATCTAGTTATGTCCACCAGGTAATAACTGGTCTGTCTAGGCACAGCTGAGATAGGCTCTAGTTATGTCCACCAGGTAATAACTGGTCTGTCTAGGCACAGCTGAGATAGGCTCTAGTTATGTCCACCAGGTAATAACTGGTCTGTCTAGGCACAGCTGAGATAGGATCTAGTTATGTCCACCAGGTAATAACTGGTCTGTCTAGGCACAGCTGAGATAGGCTCTAGTTATGTCCACCAGGTAATAACTGGTCTGTCTAGGCACAGCTGAGATAGGATCTAGTTATGTCCACCAGGTAATAACTGGTCTGTCTAGGCACAGCTGAGATAGGCTCTAGTTATGTCCACCAGGTAATAACTGGTCTGTCTAGGCACAGCTGCGATAGGCTCTAGTTATTTCCACCAGGTAATAACTGGTCTGTCTAGGCACAGCTGAGATAGGCTCTAGTTATGTCCACCAGGTAATAACTGGTCTGTCTAGGCACAGCTGAGATACGATCTAGTTATGTCCACCAGGTAATAACTGGTCTGTCTAGGCACAGCTGAGATACGATCTAGTTATGTCCACCAGGTAATAACTGGTCTGTCTAGGCACAGCTGAGATAGGATCTAGTTATGTCCACCAGGTAATAACTGGTCTGTCTAGGCACAGCTGAGATAGGATCTAGTTATGTCCACCAGGTAATAACTGGTCTGTCTAGGCACAGCTGAGATAGGATCTAGTTATGTCCACCAGGTAATAACTGGTCTGTCTGGGCACAGCTGAGATAGGATCTAGTTATGTCCACCAGGTAATAACTGGTCTGTCTGGGCACAGCTGAGAGAGGATCTAGTTATGTCCACCAGGTAATAACTGGTCTGTCTGGGCACAGCTGAGACAGGATCTAGTTATGTCCACCAGGTAATAACTGGTCTGTCTGGGCACAGCTGAGACAGGATCTAGTTATGTCCACCAGGTAATAACTGGTCTGTCTAGGCACAGCTGAGACAGGATCTAGTTATGTCCACCAGGTAATAACTGGTCTGTCTAGGCACAGCTGAGACAGGCTCTAGTTATGTCCACCAGGTAATAACTGGTCTGTCTAGGCACAGCTGAGATAGGATATAGTTATGTCCACCAGGTAATAACTGGTCTGTCTAGGCACAGCTGAGATAGGATCTAGTTATGTCCACCAGGTAATAACTGGTCTGTCTAGGCACAGCTGAGATAGGCTCTAGTTATGTCCACCAGGTAATAACTGGTCTCTCTAGGCACAGCTGAGATAGGCTCTAGTTATGTCCACCAGGTAATAACTGGTCTGTCTAGGCACGGCTGAGATAGGCTCTAGTTATGTTCACCAGGTAATAACTGGTCTGTCTAGGCACAGCTGAGATAGGCTCTAGTTATGTCCACCAGGTAATAACTGGTCTGTCTAGGCACAGCTGAGATAGGCTCTAGTTATGTCCACCAGGTAATAACTGGTCTGTCTAGGCACAGCTGAGATAGGCTCTAGTTATGTCCACCAGGTAATAACTGGTCTGTCTAGGCACAGCTGAGATAGGCTCTAGTTATGTCCACCAGGTAATAACTGGTCTGTCTAGGCACAGCTGAGATAGGCTCTAGTTATGTCCACCAGGTAATAACTGGTCTGTCTAGACACAGCTGAGACAGGCTCTAGTTATGTCCACCAGGTAATAACTGGTCTGTCTAGGCACAGCTGAGACAGGCTCTAGTTATGTCCACCAGGTAATAACTGGTCTGTCTAGGCACAGCTGAGACAGGCTCTAGTTATGTCCACCAGGTAATAACTGGTCTGTCTAGGCACAGCTGAGATAGGCTCTAGTTATGTCCACCAGGTAATAACTGGTCTGTCTAGGCACAGCTGAGATAGGCTCTAGTTATGTCCACCAGGTAATAACTGGTCTGTCTAGGCACAGCTGAGATAGGCTCTAGTTATGTCCACCAGGTAATAACTGGTCTGTCTAGGCACAGCTGAGATAGGCTCTAGTTATGTCCACCAGGTAATAACTGGTCTGTCTAGGCACAGCTGAGATAGGATCTAGTTATGTCCACCAGGTAATAACTGGTCTGTCTGGGCACAGCTGAGATAGGATCTAGTTATGTCCACCAGGTAATAACTGGTCTGTCTAGGCACAGCTGAGACAGGATCTAGTTATGTCCACCAGGTAATAACTGGTCTGTCTAGGCACAGCTGAGACAGGATCTAGTTATGTCCACCAGGTAATAACTGGTCTGTCTAGGCACAGCTGAGACAGGATCTAGTTATGTCCACCAGGTAATAACTGGTCTGTCTAGGCACAGCTGAGATAGGCTCTAGTTATGTCCACCAGGTAATAACTGGTCTGTCTAGGCACAGCTGAGATAGGATCTAGTTATGTCCACCAGGTAATAACTGGTCTGTCTAGGCACAGCTGAGATAGGCTCTAGTTATGTCCACCAGGTAATAACTGGTCTGTCTAGGCACAGCTGAGATAGGCTCTAGTTATGTCCACCAGGTAATAACTGGTCTGTCTAGGCACAGCTGAGATAGGCTCTAGTTATGTCCACCAGGTAATAACTGGTCTGTCTAGGCACAGCTGAGATAGGCTCTAGTTATGTCCACCAGGTAATAACTGGTCTGTCTAGGCACAGCTGAGATAGGATCTAGTTATGTCCACCAGGTAATAACTGGTCTGTCTAGGCACAGCTGAGATAGCATCTAGTTATGTCCACCAGGTAATAACTGGTCTGTCTAGGCACAGCTGAGACAGGATCTAGTTATGTCCACCAGGTAATAACTGGTCTGTCTAGGCACAGCTGAGACATGATCTAGTTATGTCCACCAGGTAATAACTGGTCTGTCTAGGCACAGCTGAGATAGGATCTAGTTATGTCCACCAGGTAATAACTGGTCTGTCTAGGCACAGCTGAGATAGGATCTAGTTATGTCCACCAGGTAATAACTGGTCTGTCTAGGCACAGCTGAGATAGGATCTAGTTATGTCCACCAGGTAATAACTGGTCTGTCTAGGCACAGCTGAGATAGGATCTAGTTATGTCCACCAGGTAATAACTGGTCTGTCTAGGCACAGCTGAGATAGGCTCTAGTTATGTCCACCAGGTAATAACTGGTCTGTCTAGGCACAGCTGAGATAGGATCTAGTTATGTCCACCAGGTAATAACTGGTCTGTCTAGGCACAGCTGAGATAGGATCTAGTTATGTCCACCAGGTAATAACTGGTCTGTCTAGGCACAGCTGAGACAGGCTCTAGTTATGTCCACCAGGTAATAACTGGTCTGTCTAGGCACAGCTGAGACAGGCTCTAGTTATGTCCACCAGGTAATAACTGGTCTGTCTAGGCACAGCTGAGACAGGCTCTAGTTATGTCCACCAGGTAATAACTGGTCTGTCTAGGCACAGCTGAGATAGGATCTAGTTATGTCCACCAGGTAATAACTGGTCTGTCTAGGCACAGCTGAGATAGGATCTAGTTATGTCCACCAGGTAATAACTGGTCTGTCTAGGCACAGCTGAGACAGGATCTAGTTATGTCCACCAGGTAATAACTGGTCTGTCTAGGCACAGCTGAGACAGGATCTAGTTATGTCCACCAGGTAATAACTGGTCTGTCTAGGCACAGCTGAGACAGGATCTAGTTATGTCCACCAGGTAATAACTGGTCTGTCTAAGCACAGCTGAGATAGGCTCTAGTTATGTCAACCAGGTAATAACTGGTCTGTCTAGGCACAGCTGAGATAGGCTCTAGTTATGTCCACCAGGTAATAACTGGTCTGTCTAGGCACAGCTGAGATAGGCTCTAGTTATGTCCACCAGGTAATAACTGGTCTGTCTAGGCACAGCTGAGATAGGCTCTAGTTATGTCCACCAGGTAATAACTGGTCTGTCTAGGCACAGCTGAGATAGGATCTAGTTATGTCCACCAGGTAATAACTGGTCTGTCTAGGCACAGCTGAGATAGGATCTAGTTATGTCCACCAGGTAATAACTGGTCTGTCTAGGCACAGCTGAGATAGGCTCTAGTTATGTCCACCAGGTAATAACTGGTCTGTCTATTCACAGCTGAGATAGGCTCTAGTTATGTCCACCAGGTAATAACTGGTCTGTCTAGGCACAGCTGAGATAGGATCTAGTTATGTCCACCAGGTAATAACTGGTCTGTCTAGGCACAGCTGAGATAGGCTCTAGTTATGTCCACCAGGTAATAACTGGTCTGTCTAGGCACAGCTGAGATAGGCTCTAGTTATGTCCACCAGGTAATAACTGGTCTGTCTAGGCACAGCTGAGACAGGCTCTAGTTATGTCCACCAGGTAATAACTGGTCTGTCTAGACACAGCTGAGACAGGCTCTAGTTATGTCCACCAGGTAATAACTGGTCTGTCTAGGCACAGCTGAGACAGGCTCTAGTTATGTCCACCAGGTAATAACTGGTCTGTCTAGGCACAGCTGAGACAGGCTCTAGTTATGTCCACCAGGTAATAACTGGTCTGTCTAGGCACAGCTGAGATAGGCTCTAGTTATGTCCACCAGGTAATAACTGGTCTGTCTAGGCACAGCTGAGATAGGCTCTAGTTATGTCCACCAGGTAATAACTGGTCTGTCTAGGCACAGCTGAGATAGGCTCTAGTTATGTCCACCAGGTAATAACTGGTCTGTCTAGGCACAGCTGAGATAGGCTCTAGTTATGTCCACCAGGTAATAACTGGTCTGTCTAGGCACAGCTGAGATAGGATCTAGTTATGTCCACCAGGTAATAACTGGTCTGTCTTGGCACAGCTGAGATAGGATCTAGTTATGTCCACCAGGTAATAACTGGTCTGTCTAGGCACAGCTGAGACAGGATCTAGTTATGTCCACCAGGTAATAACTGGTCTGTCTAGGCACAGCTGAGACAGGATCTAGTTATGTCCACCAGGTAATAACTGGTCTGTCTAGGCACAGCTGAGACAGGATCTAGTTATGTCCACCAGGTAATAACTGGTCTGTCTAGGCACAGCTGAGATAGGCTCTAGTTATGTCCACCAGGTAATAACTGGTCTGTCTAGGCACAGCTGAGATAGGATCTAGTTATGTCCACCAGGTAATAACTGGTCTGTCTAGGCACAGCTGAGATAGGCTCTAGTTATGTCCACCAGGTAATAACTGGTCTGTCTAGGCACAGCTGAGATAGGCTCTAGTTATGTCCACCAGGTAATAACTGGTCTGTCTAGGCACAGCTGAGATAGGCTCTAGTTATGTCCACCAGGTAATAACTGGTCTGTCTAGGCACAGCTGAGATAGGCTCTAGTTATGTCCACCAGGTAATAACTGGTCTGTCTAGGCACAGCTGAGATAGGATCTAGTTATGTCCACCAGGTAATAACTGGTCTGTCTAGGCACAGCTGAGATAGCATCTAGTTATGTCCACCAGGTAATAACTGGTCTGTCTAGGCACAGCTGAGACAGGATCTAGTTATGTCCACCAGGTAATAACTGGTCTGTCTAGGCACAGCTGAGACATGATCTAGTTATGTCCACCAGGTAATAACTGGTCTGTCTAGGCACAGCTGAGATAGGATCTAGTTATGTCCACCAGGTAATAACTGGTCTGTCTAGGCACAGCTGAGATAGGATCTAGTTATGTCCACCAGGTAATAACTGGTCTGTCTAGGCACAGCTGAGATAGGATCTAGTTATGTCCACCAGGTAATAACTGGTCTGTCTAGGCACAGCTGAGATAGGATCTAGTTATGTCCACCAGGTAATAACTGGTCTGTCTAGGCACAGCTGAGATAGGCTCTAGTTATGTCCACCAGGTAATAACTGGTCTGTCTAGGCACAGCTGAGATAGGATCTAGTTATGTCCACCAGGTAATAACTGGTCTGTCTAGGCACAGCTGAGATAGGATCTAGTTATGTCCACCAGGTAATAACTGGTCTGTCTAGGCACAGCTGAGACAGGCTCTAGTTATGTCCACCAGGTAATAACTGGTCTGTCTAGGCACAGCTGAGACAGGCTCTAGTTATGTCCACCAGGTAATAACTGGTCTGTCTAGGCACAGCTGAGACAGGCTCTAGTTATGTCCACCAGGTAATAACTGGTCTGTCTAGGCACAGCTGAGATAGGATCTAGTTATGTCCACCAGGTAATAACTGGTCTGTCTAGGCACAGCTGAGATAGGATCTAGTTATGTCCACCAGGTAATAACTGGTCTGTCTAGGCACAGCTGAGACAGGATCTAGTTATGTCCACCAGGTAATAACTGGTCTGTCTAGGCACAGCTGAGACAGGATCTAGTT
>NC_137005.1:40547496-40638505 GCF_032717465.1 Coenobita brevimanus | reverse complement strand
AGTTTTAACTGAAGAAAATATTGTAAAGACTGATAATTATGGAACAATTCATGCTCACACATATTACCATGTATACAAATATAAGAAAATGAAGTACAGTACAGGAAGAGTTAAGTAAATTAATCAAAGGAAAAGCATATGGTCCTGACGAAATTTCAGGTTGGGTGATACATGAATGTGCAGAAGAGTTAAGCAGATCATTATGTTTAATATTTAAGGAATCCTTAGTTCAAGTTTACCTGATATTTGCAAGAAAACAAACATTATTCCCCTACCAACCAGTATCACTGACCAGTGTTATAAGTAAGATACTAGAAAAGCTGTTAAGAAAAGTTTCGGTAAACCATCTATAAGAACACAGAATGATAACAGAAAGGCAGCTCGGTCTTAGAAAGGGAAAATCATGTGTTACTAATCTATTAAGCTACTATGATACAGTTACAGAAACTTTACAGAAAAGAGAAAGATAGGTGGGCAGTACCTATTTAGATTTCAAGAAAGCATTTGACAGAGTACTGCACCAAAGAAGTTTATGGAAACTGCACTGTCAAGGAGGTATCCAAGGGAACTAGTACTGTTGGATGCAGGATTTTCTCAGGAAAAGGGAAATGAGAACACTACTAAGGGAAATTACTCATCATGGAAGGAAGTGACTAGCAGAGTTCCATAGGGCTTGGTGCTGGCACCAATTATGTTTTTAGTATATATAAATGACATAGTAACATTGGAAATGGAAGCTATCTAAATATGTTTGCTGGTGATGCAAACAAATGAATATTACTAACACAGATTCTTGCAGAGAGCTACAAGAAGAATTAAATAGACTCCATGAATGGAACAGTAAATGGCAAATGGAACTCAGTGTGAACAAGTTTGGTAAAAGTGGAAAAAGACCAGATTGGGATCATAAGTTAGGAAGTTTAATCCTACATACTGCATATGAAAAAGGGAGGACCTCGGAGTGACGACCAATAACAGACTATCGCCGGCTGACCACATCAGTGAAAAGGTACGTAACATGTATAAACTGCTTGCTAATATAAGAATAGCATTCACATATATAAATGAAGACATGCTGAGAAAGATAATAACATCATTCACCAGGAGTCTGGAATCCTCATCTAAATAAAAAAAAAAAAATAGATAAGACTGAAAAAGTACAAAGGACAGCTACAAGATGGGTACCAAACTTACGGGATCTAAGCTGCGAAGAAAGACTAGAAAAACTGAATCTACCAACACTACAGGAAAGAAGGAAAAGAGGAGACATGATTATGTTGTATAAATGCATCTCAGAGAAAGAGAAAATGAATATATAACCTATGGGGAAGCAGCAGCAAGAGGACACAGCAACTAACTCCGTAAAAGGAGAGGTGATAAAAACGTAAGGAAATTCAGTTTTCCAAACAAGGCAATAGATCAGTGGAATGCACTACCGAATGAAATGATGTGTGCCAAAACTATTCATAAATTTAAGGATATGTATGATAAAAATAGTTAAAAACACTGGACAGTATGAGCCGGACTCATTCCTGTAAAGATACAAATGGGTAAGAACACACACACACACACACACACACACACACACACACACACACACACACACAGAACATTGACTTTCGTCTCTTTGCAGTTGACATGACCTTTTTTTTCCGCTCATATCGACTTCTCTTCCATTGCAAATGACATTCAGTTCTTCTTTCCAGGTGACATCGACTGCTTCGTTGGAAGTTGCATCGTCTTATGGTTGCAAATGACATCGACTTTTCGTTGCCGGTGGCGCCGAGTTCTCTCTGCAGATGACACTGACTTCTTTCTGCAGGTGACATCGCCTTCTCTTGGAACTGGATGTCTACTTTGGTTTGCCTTTGACGTCCCCTGGTCCCTACAAATGACTCCGTCTTTTCTCAACAGGTGACGCCAACTACTTTCTGCAGGTAACGCTGACCACTCTTCGGAGGTAACGTCACCTTATCCCTACAAGTGAGGTCGGCTTCTTTGCAGGAAACATCAGTGTCTCTCTGCCGGTGACGCCATCAGCTCTCCCCAGGTAACGTCAACTTTTCCCAACAGATGTCAGCTTTTCATTGTAAGGGACGTCAAATTCTCTTTGCGTTTGACGCCGGATTTTGATTTGTTATGTTTACATATCACGGCAACTGAAACTGAATTCAGTACCTTCAAGGAAGATTGATTTTTATTTTTTTTAACTACGAGTCTCTCTCTCTCTCTCTCTCTCTCTCTCTCTCTCTCTCTCTCTCTCTCTCTCTCTCTCTCTCTCTCTCATAACATCGACATTTGTCACTTTGCAGGTCGCATTAACTCCTTTTGCCCAAATATCGACTTTCCCTTCATTCCAGATGACAGTTTTGCCTTTACAGGTGACACTGACTGCATCATCAAAGGTTACATCATCATCTGGTCCAGGATATGATCGATTTCTGTTTGAGGATGACGTCAGGTGCTCTCTTCGGATATCGTTGGTGCTCTCTGTGGGTGACGTCGCCTTCTGTCGACAGGTGACGTCGCCTTCTCTCAGGACGGGATGTTGACTTCCTTTTACACGTGACGTCGACTTCTCTTCAGGTGACGCCGACTTTTCTCTGCAAGTTGCACAGACTTCTCTACGGAGTTAAAGATAAAATCTCGCTAGAGTCAGAGTGGGTTCCTTCTCTTTCTACAGGTGACGCAGAAATCTGTTTGCATGTAACATCAACATGTCACAACAGGTGACACATAATTCAGCATTCTCAGGTAAGGTAGACTTCTCTCCTTCCATCAACTAAGAGATTCTATGTCTCTGTCTGTCTGTCTGTCAGTCTGTCTGTTTGTCTCTGTCTCTGTCTGTCTGTCTATCTGTCTGTCTGTCTGTCTGTCTGTCTCTCTGTAAGCGAGCGGAAGTTTGTTGCTTAGTCTTCAAAACTCAGATGCTGCCAGGATGTCATGAGTTGGCAGTGGCCAGTGCTTTTCCCAAATCTGCTGAGAAGACTATTTTATGTGTATGCAGAGTAGCCAAGACACTGGGTCACACACAAAGGACACTGTCTTACCATTTCCCTGAATGATTCTATGAACGACAGCGAACGACTAGACTCTGGGAGTGTAGCACAAACCTCTCCCTGTACAGCATCCAGCAGTAATATGGAGCCTTATGAATAACCTGAAATGCTGATGGTACATCTACGGGCCTAGATTTCACATTTTGGTACTGATAGCTGTTAATATTTCTTTGTACTTATATTTTTCTCTCCATTTAGTGACATTTCCTTATATTAAGGGGAGTAAATTATCTGAAGATGATACACATACTTCCGGTGATGAAATAAAGTCGACCCATATTGAAAGGTTACAATCTTACTCGATTTAGAAACGAAATGGCTTATTTGCGGGAAATAGCTCAAACTCACAGTACATCACATATCTGTTCCCTTCTGCTGTTCTTTAAGTATGATGTCACAACCTGCAACTCCTCCTGCCCCCGAAATGATCATCTCGGACGATACACCGCGTTCTAAATTTACGGGAATGAATCCTGCTATTAGCGTGTATGATTTCATTAGTGATGTCCATTCTGCAGTTACAGTCAAAGGACTTGCAACAGACAGTTTTATAGTCGCCTATCTTAGGAGTCGATTTGATGATGGAGTTATCCCTCGTAAGATGTAGACTCTTGCAGACGCTTACTTCCTTTGATGAATGCCGCAACAAATTCTTTTTTATTTTATTTTTTTTTTTTTTTGGTAACCACACGGAAGCAGGATGTTTCATCAGCATCTAGAGATTATTGCAAAGCATTAGACAGCTACAGGAAAAGAAATTTTCGAGGCACTGCGAAATAGGCCGTGGACAGAAACTGATGAAATGGAAAAAAAAAAAAAAACACTTAATAAAGTAGCAATGTTATTTAGTTATACCTGGTTAGTAAATCGCCTATCAAGGATGCATCAGACGCTGTGTTAGAGATTCAGTTTCCTCCTAGGGATGACATAACCATGTTAGCTGTACAGACAGAAGAGAAACTTGGTATCATACCTACTCAAACAGTTCGTATAGTTCCCAGCCCAACACCACCTAAGTCACAAGGTGAAGGACACGTTTCACGTTCACTCAGCAGTCAAAACGTCATATCACGTTCACCAGCCATGTCACGTGCAAGACCTGCATCGCAAAGCAGCTTCCCTCATGACAGTGCCAGATCTACAAGCAAAACTAAAACAGTTTGTTGATAATTTAAACAGATCATCTTTGTGATGCAAGAGTAACGTGCTGTAGTTAATACGTTAATAAGATTAGTGTCTCTAATTATTCACTGCAGTAACCAGCGATCGTCTAAATTCATCCTAAGTCAGTAGTCTTCTCCTGAACTAGGTTCCTACACAACCATCCCTAAATCATGGGCGGCACTTGACTTAATAACAGTGTTAGTAATTATTGAGTTAATGCTGTCAGTGTCTCCTGGAAGCCGAGGCCAGAGTTACTGCAGCAATAAGGTGCCACGACACAGTCACTGCACAACAAATTTCCTGCGGTGTCACAGGCCATAAATTAGTAGCATACTGTGTTGTTGCTGACCCCACTAAAACACTACCGCACTGAATTTACTGTATATGAATGCTCCCGTTCCAGCTTGGAAGGCAATACAGTGGTTCTTTCCTCCATATGCGTTATGAAGGACATTATTATATACAGAACCATCTCTTGGAGGAGCCCGTTCAGTCAGTTACACCCTATTTTTTTTTTTTTTTAAGGCATGGCGTTCTTCTCCCGTCGACTTTGACGACGTTCCATACTATGGCCCTCGTGGTCTCGCACATACATACATATATATATATATATATATATATATATATATATATATATATATATATATATATATATATATACAGCAGGCTCTCACAGTGCGCGAGAGATTGGGCGATCCACGACCACGTGCACTGGGAGTTCCGTACTGGGAATACATAATCTTACGGGAATAATTACATATGGGTGGTACCCTCTCATACCTGGACATTTTTTGGCCCTTAGAGACATAATAAAGGTCATATTTTTCAGACATTGTACTAAAGCTATAGCTACAATTACAAAAATATGGGTAGTCACCTTAACAACAGTAGACAACAGGCCTAATGACCTTAAATAACAGGGGCTCCGAGGGGCGACAACACTTACAGTGCCGCACTCCCCACCGCACCTCCCACCGCACCAACACTTCCCTCCACAGACTCCTCTTAAGCACCTTCCCCAGGAGCATCAAAGTCACTCACTTCGGCAATAAACCCTTCAAAGTCCAATGTTGACACTTCTGACATTGCATCCTCTTCACCCTCAACAGTAGAATGCCCAGGAATTTCTGCGCATCAACATGACGACACGTGACGCGCTGTGTGAGGGGTGGTCGCGCACTAATAGAAAATGGCATTTTTGAGCCACTCCTTGCCTCTGCCTCGCGTTCTGTGCGGTAAACTCGTGCATTCAAGGGTTTTTGGTTATGATTTTTGGTCACTCGCGCACAATGCAAATCACGCACTGTGATGACGCGCACTGTGCGAACCTACTGTATATATATATATATATATATATTTTACTCAAGAGTTGTCTGGTATATTAAAACGACATATACTTATTTCTGTTATATATGATGATGATGATGATGATTATTATTACAGTTTGGGTTTATGCCAGGTAGGGGGACCACTGATGCCATATTCATTGTTCGACAGCTTCAGGAAAAATATATTGGTAGGAGAAGGGATCTGTATTTTGTTTTTGTTAATTTGGAAAAGGCTTTTGACAGAGTCCCTAGAGTGGTGGTGAAGTGGGCAATGAGAAAGCTTGGCTAGGAGGAGTGGCTGGTTAGGGTGGTTATGGATATGTATGTTGCTCACACCCAGGTAAGAGTGAATGGAGATTTGAGTGATGAGTTTTCCGTAAATGTTGTTGTGCATCAGGGGTCAGTTTTGAGTCCCATGTTGTTTATCATGGTACTTGAAGCCGTCTCACGTGACTTTAGAAACGGACTCCCGTGGGAGATGTTGTATGCTGATGATTTGGTGTTGATTGCAGAGAACGAAAGCGAGGCGGAGGAAAGGTTTAGGAAGTGGAGAGATGGTATGGGGCACAAGGGCTTAAAGGTAAATGCAGATAAAACAAAAGTGATGATATCTAGGGTTGGTGGCGGTACTGTCAAAGACGAGGGAGAGTGGCCATGTGCAGTTTGCCACAAGGGCGTGGGAAGTAATTCTATCTTGTGCGGTGTTTGTGATAAATGGGTGTACAAGAGATGTAATGGTATCAGAGGTAGACTGCGAGATAATGCTGATTTTATGTGTACGGCGTGTCGGGGAGAGCAAATGGAGATTGTCAGGCGTGAAAGGATTGAACTTGCTGGTGAATCTCTTGAGTGTGTGGAAGAGTTTTGTTATTTGGGAGACATGTTGTGTGCTGGAGGTGGGGCTGGAGTTCGCTCTGTGGCTAGGGTGAGAAGTGGTTGGAAGAAGTTCAGGGAGCTCTTGCCTCTTTTGACACTGAGAGGGCTCTCCCTACGTGCTAAGGGGTCTTTGTATGCAGCATGTGTTAGGAGTGTAATGCTGTATGGTAGTGAGACCTGGGCAGTAAAAGAGGAGGATATTCGCCGGCTCAGACGTACAGAAATGACAATGATTAGGTGGATGTGTAGTGCGTCTCTGCGTGCAAGGTCCGGGGGGGCTGGGTTTACGATGGAAGAGTTGAGAGGTAGGATGAGACAGGAGTTTATTGGTGTTGTGATGACGAGAGGTAGATTGAGATGGTTTGGACATGTGGAGAGGATGGGGGATGATAATTGGGTGAGAGAGGTGAGAAGTGTTAATATTGAGGGTGGGGTTATGAGGGGCAGACCGAGAGAAACATGGGACGAGGTCATTAAGTGTGACCTCAGGGTTAAGGGACTGAACAGGGAGGCTGCAACGGATCGTGCAGCGTGGAAAGCCGCCATTAGGTGACCAAGGCCGACGCATGCAAGCATGTTGGAGCCTTTAAAAACGAAACGAAACGAAACGAATGAAACGATTATTATTATTATTACTATTATTATCATTATTATTTTTATTATTATTATTATTATTATTATTATTATTACTGTTACTAGTACTATTACTGTATTATTAATATTATTATCATTATTATTAATATTATTATTATTATTATTATTACTGTTACTAGTACTATTACTGTATTATTATTATTATTATTATTATTATTATTATTATTATTTGTGGGTTTCTTAGAGAAAGTTTTGAAATAAACTATCACGCCCAAACCAACCAACCTACAGCCGTCAGCTTTACGGTGCTTCTTACTCTCACCTCTCCCACCGCCTGCCAACATCCCACCGCCTGCCAACATCCTCACCCACCGCCTGCCAACATCCTCTCCCACCGCCTGCCAACATCCTCTCCCACCGCCTGCCAACATCCTCACCCACCGCCTGCCAACATCCTCTCCCACCGCCTGCCAACATCCTCTCCCACCGCCTGCCAACATCCTCTCCCACCACCTGCCAACATCCTCTCCCACCGCCTGCCAACATCCTCTCCCACCGCCTGCCAACATCCTCTCCCACCACCTGCCAACATCCTCTCCCACCACCTGCCAACATCCTCTCCCACCACCTGCCAACATCCTCTCCCACCGCCTGCCAACATCCTCTCCCACCACCTGCCAACATCCTCTCCCACCGCCTGCCAACATCCTCTCCCACCACCTGCCAACATCCTCTCCCACCGCCTGCCAACATCCTCTCCCACCACCTGCCAACATCCTCTCCCACCGCCTGCCAACATCCTCTCCCACCACCTGCCAACATCCTCTCCCACCGCCTGCCAACATCCTCTCCCACCACCTGCCAACATCCTCTCCCACCACCTGCCAACATTCCCGACCATTTATCTCAATTTCCCGCATCTTTTTCTACCCCACCACCAGCACCGAATTTTCAAAAGGAATCTGATCCCACCGTCAACTCAGCGCCTTATACAACGACCAGTTTCACCGATTTTACTCGTCCAGTCCAGCAGTCTTACCCGCCACCATCCCACCCACTCCTCTGTAGCCACATCCAACCAGTTTTCATGCCTTACCTTTGAATAATAAAGGCTTGAATGATGAGTATGACCCATTTCACTGGACAACTTGTTCACAGTTCTGTATATGTGCTTTCCTGTTCATATTTTTGAATCTCTCCCTCCGAATGTGTTAGTGGGAAACAGGATCGACATGATGATGATGATGATAATGATGATGATTGCCTGCGCTCCGAGTGAGTTTTCAACAACTTAATATCAGTTGCCAAGTAAGGGTACTGAGACTGACGACAAACGACTTTATTTATATGAAGAAATTAAGTATGTTGTCAGTAGTATTTCAGGAGGAGTATTATAGTGTACGTGAGGAAACTGAAATATCACTGAATTTCATTATATTCTAACAAGGATACAGAACGTATGTTAGATCAGTCACACAAACTTGACCCCTTCAGTAAGATTTACTTTACTTGACTATCATTGTTGCTACCTCAGATTATTTTATTCAGCTTTTGTGGAAGGTCATTCACAGTGCTGGATTTTTGACAGTCTCTATGAACCCCTTTATTCTGGAGACGTAGTGGAGAGTACTGAGGTATGTAATCACCTGCACCACATGATAAATACCTGGTCTCTCTACAGTAGCCTTTGACTCTTATTAATCCCATCATTATGGTAATTTTTCTTATATTTTGCTTTCCTCTTGTTATATGACCTCATTAAACTTGGGAGAGATTTTCATAGTGGAGTTGGTATAAGCCTTACTAAACTTGCATGTCAAAGCACATTTATTTAATGAAATACTTCAGTGGCACTGAAAGAAAGCTTTAAAAAAGACATCACCGTACTGAAGGGATAAATGTATAACGCTGTGGTTGTCATTCACAGGGGTTAAATACAAACGCCATAGCATGAAGAGAAGCTGTGATGTGCCCTCATTTTACTGTGTAAGTTACGTTCAGGGTGTCACTGAATATTTTTTTCCATGATTAATTGAGCAATAAATTATAATACTCCTTATTAATAGAGCCACAGATATTTCCCACAGGACATCCAGTGTTCGTTATGCCGTCATTTTTGTGCCGGTTATTGTCCGTATATCACTGAAACAGTAACTACGCAGAACCAACGTGGCAAACATGTTAAGACCCCAAGAGCCTCACAACATACTGTACATATATATCAGTCAAATAAAAATGTCTGAATATTGATTAAATGATTCTATGACTGTAAATAAAACTAAAATACCCATCAACGGTAATATGTTCAGTGTCTCACGTCATCACAAACACCTAAAACAATGTAACAACCCTTTACTACAGGCGATTTTACACATATCGGCAAAACTTGGCTCCTAGTAGCCTAGTGCTGGGACTTTAATTGGCTATATCTAACTCCTCCATTTCAAACAGTGTATGCTAAACTAAACAAAGCCACCTGGAGGTAGAAAAATTATTTAAAACACTTCACTGCAGTTAAGTGATGAAAAAGAGAACTAAAATAACATTATAAAGAATACTCACAGAGCACATACATCCACCAAGGCATAACCATTCCTCCTTATAACCTTTGCAGGGAAAATGTTGAGTCAGTGATTGAAATTGCTGAGGATCAGTTACGATTTGGAGAACGAACAGGTAGATAAATGTTATTATAGAGATCCCGTTGTGTAGAGGGTTTTGAATTTTTATTGCCCAAAGCTTCATTACTATTTCCTGCTAAATGAACAAGTCAGTAGGCCACGATGGCCAGCTCCACTGCCCTGCTGAATAATATTGTATGCCGATAATAAGAGTTAAATGAACAAGTCAGTAGGCCACGATGGCCAGCTCCACTGCCCTGCTGAATAATATTGTATGCCGATAATAACAGTTAAATGAACAAGTCAGTAGGCCACGATGGCCAGCTCCACTGCCCTGCTGAATAATATTGTATGCCGATAATAACAGTTAAATGAACAAGTCGGTAGGCCACGATGGCCAGCTCCACTGCCCTGCTGAATAATATTGTATGCCGATAATAACAGTTAAATGAACAAGTCAGTAGGCCACGATGGCCAGCTCCACTGCCCTGCTGAATAATATTGTATGCCGATAATAACAGTTAAATGAACAAGTCAGTAGGCCACGATGGCCAGCTCTAAGCTGGCCTGCCATATTTTAGGCACTGCTGTTCAGACAGTACAAACAATGGAGGACGCTTATCAGGTTAAAGTCTAAAAGTCCCATATCTCGCCTCTATTTACACACAAACTAAACCACCTAGACAAGAGAAATAACTCGATACCAGCAGAAATGCAATAATCATCAAAAAACGTGAAAAAAGAATCATATCTTTTTATGAAACCTCCCACATTATGTACTGATTTGTTTCGTAATGCACATATCTAGTCATTTCAAACCATTTCAGTACCACTGAAATTGGGGGGGGGGGGAATGTGGATATTTCTTAGTGTGATGTTCTTTCGCTCCTCTGCTTATTTTTCTGTGGCGTATGCACAGTTGTTTTGTGACATTTTTTTTGCTTAATTTCGAAGCATGGAATGGGTTCAGGAAGCTAAAAATTGCATTGCCAGGTGCGCCAGACGTGTCTCTTCAGGTTGGTAAGGGGAAAAAATCGATTTTCTATTTAAAAAAAAAAAAAAAAAAAAAAAGGTGCCTGGGCAGACCACTGAGTCCTGACAATTTCTGGACCCACAGCCAAGGAGAGGCAAGAAAGGCGGTTGCTAGGCAACTACTCGTTGCCTAGCAACCAAAACATTGCAGACACAATTGGTCAATGACCGATCACTGTGTCCAGGTTTGGTCGGAATCGGATTAATTCTGAAGGGTAGAAGTGCCTGCCACAATTAAACAAGCCTCCTAAAAACACTGAGGTCAATGTTCGCAGGGTTGTCACTGGAAAACTAGAGGAAAGAGGGAAAAATTGACGGAACATTTCCGACAGGGAATGGCCTCAAGATTACGCCTAAAGAAGTCAGTGTTTTCTACTCCCATTAATAATTTTTCTACACCTCAAAACGTGAAAAGTACCGAAAAAAAAAAGAAAAAAAGAAAAGCTGTTTCTCGGCCGTTACTGAGCAACGAGTGGTTGCCTAGCAACCAAAACCTTGCTGACTCTGCCAGGTCATAGGCTGGTCAATGTGTCCATGTTTGGGCGCAATCGGACATTTCTAAATGTTATAAGTGCCTGCCACAATTAAACAAAAAAATTACAAGACAACAAGAAAGAAAGAAAACGCGACAAACAATAAGGACATTACGGAGCTGGCCAATGAGATATAGTGCCTTCTAAATTAGGTGTTGGTAACTGTCTTTAACTGCGCTTTTATATTTCTTTATGATCTGTGTGGGTATTGAATCGGCTGTCTATCTGCGTGGAACAGCATTATAGTTTCCCCATTTACATGTATACTGCATTCCTTACCTGATGTGACAAGGTATAGTTATCATTTTCAGTAAATAAACACATAAGTATGCGACAGCGAACAGGAGGGGGAGGCGTGGATGGGGGGAGCGTGGGAATAACTGGATTTGACGGGAGTGAGGCCGCGAGAGTGGCCTACCTAAAATGAACAGATTTTAGGGTTAAGTAACAACAATAATAAACACCGGACCACACAACATTGCAACTAAAACACTTGTATTAGTATGCTATTCATATATTTTCGTTGTTGTTGTTGTTGTTTAAGCCAGGTTCGTCTGACCGACCGAGCAAACCCAACAATCGCAACCAAGCAATCACGCCGGGAAGCCTGTTCCGTGCATTGAACCGAAGTTCCCTTGTGGCAGACAGCGCCTCGCCACAGCGGGGCACGGGGAGGCGTGTGGAGCAGGGATGGAATTAATTCAAACTCTAAACATTCGAGAAAACATAAGAATTCTTCAAACTTCTAGGAATACTAATACGAATACACAGAAATAATGTGAATTCTAATGCTAAAACGAATACTTTATGAATGTATTCATGATTGCATTTATGAATATTCTTCGTTATAAAAAAAAACTTCTAGCTATAGGTCAGCCTAGCACCGTACCAAAGTTATGCAATGGTACATGACCTCATGATTGGCGCCAGTTTCTGTACCGGGATATCAACTTATGCTAAGTACAGCAGTAGACATACTAGTGTGTGTTTTTCTTGTAGGCTAGTTACAACAGAAACACAAGATATAGTAAGTCAAGTCTGAAGTAGTCTCATCTTGTAGGCCTCACTTTTATTCTTCAGAGTTTTAAATATAGATATGTAAGCAATTGTCTGTTACTCCGGATATTTATAGTAATATTAATATTTGGGACAAGTTTCATAACTGTGTGGGAAAATATGTGAATTTTTTGCTGCTGGGTAGACACCGCAGCTGCTCCACCCAGGATGCACTGCACCAACATGTGTAGGTTCCTCGTCAACGTCTAGTACTGATAATGAATGAACCCAAACGCTGACCATTAATCCTTCCGGTTCAGTGACTTTATTTCATTCTTGCTGCCCTCAGACAATTTTTTTTTTCAACATAACAAGAACCTCGTAGTGACAGGACAAAGGGGGTTGGGATGAGGACGAGGGAAGGTGATATAACTGGAATAATGACCTAACGGGCAGCATTAAGGCAGTGGCTGACGGGAAGCTGAATAAAACTGTTCCGTATGGAGTTTCTGCATAAACAGGTTCTGAGGTAAATTTCTGCTTTCCGGGTTGCTTGTTTGGAATCAACCTTTCATATTATTCTGGGGCTTCTCAGTGAATTAAGTAACATTTCTCTTGACCAAACCCCGATATATATTGAGTTCATTATTTCGGAAACGGTCTATGTTCCTCTTGTTTTGAAAGGAGAAAACTTTGAATTAAACCAATGCAGCACCTTTTTCGGTCCACCGTCAACGTCGATCGTCACCCTGTCCCATCACGCCCCATACCCTGCCACTCCCATGCATTCCTCTCCTCTTACCATTCTACTTTCCTCATCTCTAAATCCACACTTTGTTCTTTTCTCTTCTCTTGCCCCATTGCTCACCCTCCTCTCATACCCTTTATCTCATCTCCTCGTGCCCCTCTCGTCTCACTGTTCTTGGTTCTTATTCCACATCTGTTTTCTTACGACAGTGGGTGTAGTCATCCCATCTTCCCCCACCACCCACCACCAGCTAGCCAGTTCTTCTCCTCTTACCTATAGAGTTCCTGCCCATCCCCCCATGTCAGTTTTAAGGTTGTTGGCCAATTCTAAGTAGCTGTGTAGGAATCGAATCACCTTTTCCAAAACATGCATTTTCCCCACCGCATCTTTTTTTTTTTTTATCTACGCTACTAAGGCAACCTGTGTCTATGTCAGGCCAATAATTTACACTAAAAGGACCATGGGGTAGAAGAGGGATAATTAATTGCAAGGGAAAAGATGCCTACATGCCTCTTAGAAGACGACCCTTACACCTTCCTATGCCAAGGTCATCCCTCATGCAACATATTTTCTTCACAGGGTGCATTGATGCCATCGTGCCTACCCATACACCACACTCCCACCTACTCCACTTCTATCTATCTATCTATTGCCAGACGCCTCAATCCCGTTTGGGGTGGCCACAAACAAATCGCCTCCAAGTCGCCCTGTCCCCCGCCATTTCACTGCCCTGCTCCCAACTCACACCCCCCTCTCTCATATACCTCTCCACCCCATCCCTCCATCTCATCCTCGGCCTCCCCGTCCCTCTTCCCCCCTCCACCTCACTCACATACACTCTCTTCGTCAGTCTCTCACCCTCCATCCTCTCCACATGGCCAAACCACCTCAGTGTGTTCCTCATAACGCTTCCTATCACATCCACATCCACACCACAACGCTCCTTTATATCCTCATTCATCAGCCTGTCTCTCCACGTGACTCCACAGGCTCCTCTTAAATAACTCATTTCCACTGCTCTCACTCTTGACTTGTGTCCTTCCAACAATGTCCAAACTTCACTTCCGTACGTTAGAGTTGGTATCACAATACTGTCATGTAGTAACTTTTTCACTTCCATGCTCACTTCCCTGTTTCTTATCACTGCTTTCAAGGAACCAGCAACCTTTCTTCCCTGCTGTACCCTTTCAAGCACTTCACCCTCCAAACCTCCATCCTTACTCATCACACTACCCAAATACTTAAACGTACTCACATTTTCCAATTCCTCACCATCTAACCTCGCTGTACATTCACTAACTTCACCTCTCTCAAAGACCATCACTTTACTCTTCCCTACATTCACCTTTAGGTTCCGTTTCTTACACACTCTCCCAAACTCATCCACAAAGCCTTGCAGCTCCCCTTCGTCTTCACTCAACAACACAGTATCATCTGCAAACAACAGTACAGGGAGTTTCCAAACACTATCCTCTCTCACCAGGGCCACTCCAACATCCACTACCCTACCTTGTACCTCTTTTATTACCCCATCCACTTACTCCTTCATATCCAGTCCATCCGTCATGGATCTCATCTTATCTGGACTGACGTGGTAATATATGAAGTTCTCTCAGTAGACTTAAACTCGATCTCTGCTTAAGTCTATGAACCTGAACGGGTTTGGTTGGCCCAACATAATGTAAAAAGGTAAAAGTAAAGGTGGAGGTAGGCGCCATGCTGCACTTAGCCGCTGTGCTCATCTCCATAACATAAGCCTTTGAGCCAGTGGCGAGTTATTCACCCATTATCCTGGGCTACAGAGCCACTGCATGATCCAGGTTACCACAGTTACCTTCCCTAGGTGTTCCACCAGGTACTCATTTTACCTGCCAGCCCACAGATGGTGGATGCACACCTGAGTCCAGTGATGCCACCTGACCGCACCAGAATTCCAACCCTGGCGCTAACGGGCCGGCAGCTTTGCAGTCAGCGATGCTAACCACTCAGCCGCCCCGGCTGATCCTAAGGCTTTCAGTAGTCTTTGCTGGAACTAAGTAGACCTTCTTGGAAGCAAATGGCCTTGAACTGACCTGGCCGGGCCAGAATTGATGAAAAGGACCTTGACTGACTTACCTTGTTACTAGCATGAACAGATCTACCTGGTCCTAAGTGGAAATAAATTATTTTGAAAGATGGATTAAATGTGAAAGTTCTGAATGTACCTCACGTCGTCTGCCTGGTTGTAATTGGGCCAGCCTGTGCCTGTGCTATAACTAATGAATCAGCACTGAACTGACGGGAGTTAACTGACAAACACTGACGGAGATATTCTGAGTGAATCTGCCCGTGGGTGACAGTACCAAACCTATATTGCTAGCACAGTGTATAATGGTGGTGGGTACTGGAGGTAAACACCCTCCCCTCACAGACATTGACGATATACAGTATATGATATATACCTGTATGGGCACACAGACCGACAGACATATAGATTGATAGATAGGTAGGTAGGTAGGTAGAGAGAGAGAGAGAGAGAGAGAGAGAGAATCCAAAGTAATCTACATCATTACATCTGTCTGTCTGTCTGTCTGTCTGTCTGTCTCTCTCTCTCTCTCTCTCTCTCTCTCTCTCTCTCTCTCTCTCTCTCTCTCTCTCTCTCTCTCTCTCTCTCTCTCTCTCTCTCTCAAGAGCACTAGATGTTGCAGCTTACCGCTTCAGAGAGGTGTTTCTAAAGCTAGGTAACATCGTCAAGTAATATCGTAATCAAGACGTTGATGGAGATTATGTCTCACCTCTTCATTATAAATGGTCTCTTATTCGTTCACCATGATCCTGTGTCGGTCGCAAATATTACACATAAAAAGTCTTCACAGTAGCGGGGCTGAAGGAAATTGTCTAACCTCTTTTTTTTGAGAGGTGCAAAGACAAATCCTGGGATACGTAATGGCAGTGGAGTCAGTAATATCAGCACCGATGCTCCGCCAGTCTTATACACAAACTTTATGCTTCCATGACCCAGATATGGAGTCATTCACACACAGGACTCATATATGTATCGACCCAACATCTCATTTTATACTATTTGGCACCGCATTTAACTTAGTGAAATATAAAACAATAATCCTGTACTGAAAAAAGTTGTTACATTAATTGCATAACTGATATGAGTTGTTATCCCTGTGTTTTGTTTGATGAAATGCAGGCAACAGTGCAGGGTTTTGTCACAATAACACTGGGTGGGTTGCATATTTGTTACATGTTTACTCAGACACAAAGCAGCATCCAACCAGAAGCCCATACAGCAGATAAATACTGCCTATTTATCAGATGGCCTTTTACACAATGGCATATCCTATCACATTTGGCCAGTGGAAGGTTTCATAACAGTGATTATAAATATTGTAAACAGTGCTACTATACCTATCTAAATGATCAGCAAGCAGTCAACAGGTATAACAACTTTTCTTCGTCATTTTCAGTTCACTCCCTTCAGTTCCATGACTTACATGTACATTACCACTCGCGAAGCAATAGCGGTGTTGTGTGTGTGTGTGTGTGTGTGTGTGTGTGTGTGTGTGTGTGTATGTGAACTAAAAAAAAAAAACAGTTTTTATCCGACCGAGACAAACATCATGGAGAAATCAAGAGGCAAACACTAGTTAAGCCCATCGTTACAGAGAATAATAGACTGAACGTCATGGTCACAGCGCTAAGTCAAAGTATGATGCAGCCACATCAACATAAGTAGTTTTCAGTCAATAGGCCAAACCTGGGGGAAAACAGTGATTTGATTCTGAAACAACCAGTCAAAAATCAAAGTTATAGAGCAAGAGCAAAATTTTAGCCTTTTGTGTGTGTGTGTGTGTGTGTGTGTGTGTGTGTGTGTGTGTGTGTGTGTGTGTGTGTATGTTTAAATATCTCAGTTAAGACACGGTTTTAACTATATTTGGTGTTCGGACAGAGGGTCAGCCAGGAAATAAGCTTTTTTTTTTTTTTTTTTTTTTTTAGAAAAGTAGGGAAAAGGTCAAAATCATAAGGTGAGGTCAGTTTAAACTTTTTATATTGGAAACAGACCAACATTTGTGTTCATGTTTAGGATAACACAGGAATGAATGATTCTGTTTGGAGGCCAGTCAATCAAAAGTCAGGGTCACATGGGTAGGTCAAAGTTCAAGGTCACACGGCAGGGTCAACACAACAGTTTTTATAGCTTTGGAACAAAACCTGGTCGAAGTGTTCATAGGCAAGAATGACGGGCTTCAATTTCGAGAACAATCATCAAAGATAAAGGTTACAGGGACATGGTCAAACTTCGACTAATGCATGTGTGTGTGAACAAAACAGTTTTGATTTGATATCGATCAACCATGGTGGATAAGCTGAGGGTCACCCAAAATGATGACTTACGGTAGTTGAGAACGATTGGTGAGAGGTCAATGTCACATGGTAAAGTCACCCTAAACAGTTTTTATCCGATATAATATTGTGTTTTGTGGAAGGGTTGAAATTTAAGCCACGATAAAGAGATTTTGAAAACAATCAGTCAAAAGTCGAAGTAACACGAACAGGTCAAAGGTCAAATAAACTGGAAAAAGGCATTTCAGTTTTGATCTTGTCTGAACAAAGGTTGGTGGAAGAATATAAGGTCAGGCAAGGATGGAGTAATATGATTTTGAGAATAATATGTTGAAGGTTTAGGTCACATGGCACAGTCAGAAAAAAAAAAGTGCCTGGGTGAAGGGGTTGACATTCAAAAGAGCTGAGAGGCATGTGTAAGTAATACATGCTACTATTAGTACCGTACATATGATTCTGGTGGGCCCTATATATATATATATATATATATATATATATATATATAGAGAGAGAGAGAGAGAGAGAGAGAGAGAGAGAGAGAGAGAGAGAGAGAGAGATTTTTTCATGGCGGGCCCACCAACAGGGCCACTGTCTTGCTGTGGGAAGCAGAATGTAATGATGGCCAGCAAAACCAACGTGATGACATACATGGTTTACTGAGGTGATGTTTCAGTTTGCACATACACCATCTCCATACCTAAAAAACACAGGTAAAACCAGTATATTATTATTTTATAACATTAGACTGAGATTTATGTGGAAGAAAAAGGAATGATACAGTGTTACATAATATATGATTTACTGGTAAAAACCAGAGTGCAGAGTGCAAAGGAGTCGTGTGAGCTAAGTGATGGTAGTAGATCTGCTGTAAGTAAAGACTCGGCTATTAGTCTCGTCAGGTAGGCAGGTGCAGTGAACAAAATTCGTAAATTTCTCCTATTGTGGGTGAACCAGAAAGTCACCCTACACGTTGCTGGAGCCAAACTTAAGTGCAGTGACCACGGTGTTATCTCATTTACAAACTATTCCTTATAATACCAATAAAGTGAGCTTTGTGAGCGCGTGACGAGCGAGCGAGCGTTTGTACATACGCCAATCACTATAATTTCATCTGGTGTAAACTTTCGACATTTCTGGTGAGATTGTTGAACAGTAACAGAAGAAGGTTTGAGCTAAAATATTTACTTTCTCACGTTTTCTCTCTGGATGTGCATATAGCTAGGCGCCGTAGCATTTATCACATGCGCAATGTTCAGTTCTCCGCTCCCAACTTGCTGTGTCAATGAACTGCTTCAGTAAATGCTTGGCTAGTGAACGAATAATACGGTTCAGAAATAGGGCGATTACTCTTGTTGATTTCACCCCCTGAACATAGAAAAAACGTTCTTGTAAAATTACAAGCGTAATATCTGATTTTTTAGTTTTTGCAGTTCATGCAATAAAACATAGTGTTGCAACAGGAAATTGTTTTTTAATTCGATTTTATAGTGGAGTATGTCAACTGAAGCCCTCGGTACATTCCCTTGGAAAGCTGGGATTCCAAGGGTTTCTTTGTTCTCATGAGTAAATATATCACTAAAAACAAAATTTACTGAATGTATCTACTTCCTGCTGAAAGAATCTTCTCTGTCTCACATACTGTACTAGAAAAGTTATTAGCCTCTGAAAACCATCGCGGTCAGGCCGTCCCGTGTCAGGGAAGGCCAGGTCTTGTCTGGCCGTCATTTTCTCAGCTAAACTTAAACATCGCTTCGCTCGCTCGTGATCAGAAATCAAGTTCGCCATCACATTTCCAGCCCACACCTGTGTCCACTTGATTACCGCCTACATGTTACGCATTACCCTCAGGGGACTGATTAAACTGGCGCCCCGTCCGATAAGATATTTACGCAGGCATAAGATTTATGGTTGTATTCTAAGTGGCTTCAAGAAATTGGTTGCCTCTCTTTCTTATTGAATTATTTTGCATTTTACACTCCAGTATCCTCTTGTATGTTCCCCAGACAAACTCTGTCCATGCAAATACCGAGTAACTAATACTGTACAAGGGATTTTTAAGCTACGATATGCATAACATACTGTATCAATAAGAAAGAGGCGTTACGAGATTTACAAAGTCACTCATAATACAACCCCAAACCAAATCAATGACCTTTGAGCAGAGTGAAAAACAGTTACTTTTAAATAATCTTCCTAGCACTGAATGAATCATGTTTCTCGAATATTACACCTTTTTTTTTTCTGTTTTTTGTTCAATATTTTGTCTTCACTTAGCTCGTCTTCGGTAATGAGTTATTTATCTTTTTCCCCAATTTCCGTCTGTTCTCTTATCCTACTGTTTATTTTCAGTTATTTTTTTCTTCTTCTTTCCTTTGAATACCACAGTCCCCTTCTTCCAGCTGTCCCTCCTCCTCCTAAAATCCACTTTTTCCTAAATCACAAATGCAGTATTCTCCTGTTCCCCTTTTCATCTCACTTTGTACACTTTTATCCATTTTATTCGACGTCTTCATCTCAACATTTTATGGAACATTATTCGTCTCCCTTCTCCTGCCCTCACATCAACCAATTTTTATTAATATCCTCACTCCGTTATTTTCCTTCCACTCTTTCCTTTCCCTTTCTCCCTCTCGTCCATTATTCCATGGCATCAAACTTTCTCATTTCTCCAACGTTAAATAGTCCCACATACAATCCGGACTCGTTGATTTAGGCCTAATTCCCTTCCTTCGTTCTTCTGTCGCCACTTCCTTCATATCCCTTCCCTTCCATCTCACTTCCAATCTCTTCCAGTCCTCCAGACACCAGACTTGTTCTCTTTTCCCGAGACTAATTACCTCCGTCAACGAAGTTGGAGGAGGTTATGTATTCATCTATGTTTGTATGTTTGCTTGTTTGTTTGTTCACACAATATCCCCAAAAGTTCTCAGTAAAATTTCAATGAAATTTTGTGGAAGGGTGGGCCATGGGCCAAGAAAGAATCAATTAAATATTGGGGAGGCTCCGGATCCACATTCAGATACTGCAATGGCATTGCCGGAGGTATTCGCTCTCTGAGTACTTTCTAGTTACATATGTGTGATCTTGTTTTACGTTTTTTTGTTCCCTCATATTTTTCCAGTTCCTTTATTTGCCTTTCTTTCCTTCATCCTGTTCGCCTTCCCGCAGCATTCACCTTTACCTATTTTCCCCACACTCGTTCCATATATGTAATCACATTTCATATTTCAGAACACTTCCTTCTTCTCACTTCCCTCGTCTCATAGATACCTGTCTTTCCTCCTTCCTTTGATTTATTCATCTAAGTCTTTCAGTGAACATCCTCCATTCTCTCTAGTTTCTTCGTCATTTCTCTCCAGTAATTATTTTTTTTCGAATATTGTCCCTCTTTCAAGCTGATTCTCTTTCATTCTTCTATCGTAATGTAATATTAACCATCATTAGATAGGTTGAAATTCTACATTCAGCCAGTTTATTCTGCACAAGTGGAGAATGTTTCGAGCAGGTAATTAGAGGTGATTTAGACCGCGATCCAGGGCCCGAGGCGAGAGGAGACGTAGATCTGCACACGTTCAAAAGAAAGGCAAGACCCGCCTCTCCCACTTCATCACATACCTCTGTCAATCAATGAACCCCTCCTCCTTCCTTCTTTCCTCCTATGTCGTTCTTCCCGTCATTCTTTCCTCTTCCTTCTGTCTACGGGTGACTCTACACTGAGTGACATACCAAATGGTTTCCTGTACGCCAGGAAACCATTTACTACGCTGGGTGGTAACCATATAACCAAACTACGGTGCCTGGTAGTTTACTGGGTAATTAAGGCGCTCCAACCGGATTGAGCCTGTGTCGGTTCATATCCGAGGGATGGTTGGGGTGTATTGCTCACGTAATGCCACTCAGAGATAAGTGAGGCTGGTCACTCTCATCTTAAATGTCAGGACCAACTTGCCTAGCCCCGGGCTCCTACGTTCCTCATGGGGCAACACAGGTTTAGATGATGGATGGATGGATGGACAATGGTTTCTCCCATTATCCATTTTTGCGGAACTGAAAGGTAGTGGGGAAATTACCTTAACCACACACACACCAGAGGCAACGGCGAGGGGAACGGGGACGTCAAGAGAGAGAGGGGGGGGGGAAGCAGCGTTACACTGCATCCAGAGACTACGATGAGTGATTGTCTTCCTGTCTCGACATGATAAAAAGATTAACAAATCTTTCGTCCAACATCAGAAACAAGCAACAATATCATAGTGAGACATGCCTAACACTATTTTGTCTAAAAATTTTTACTTATTTTCTCCAGACCAACTTGTGTCATTGAAGTGTTATCCTGTCATAGCAACAGTGTGTTTAGTGTTTCCATATCCCCTTTGATAAACTAATATCACCCGCCACCCTTTCCTTTCGTCAGAGTGCCCTCTTAAAAGATCAGAAAACCGACACAGCCCTTGTGTCTTAATCATATATGTACGAGTACTAACCAAAGTGCTTAACTGCATGCCTACCTACTTCGTCTACATTCATACGTAGTCCTCTTTCTCCTTTATTTCCTTTGTCAGATTGAGTGAAACAGATTTCTCATGCACCCCTTGTCCTTCTTCCTCAATCTCCACTCATTGACTTTGTCTTGGCATATTTTCGTCTTCTTCTTATATAAGAAGTCGCGTCCTCTTTAGTCTTCCTCTTCCTCCCGTCTCATGTACTGGTGAGAAATTGGGTGATAATTATGATGAGGATGATAATGATGGTAACAGAACTCCCACATCATTGTCTCCTGTCCACACTGTCCTTTCCAGAACCATGCCGGGAGATGATGATGATGATAATGCCAGTAAAAGTTTCCACACAAGTGTTCCTTGATCACACTACCCTCACGAGGCCTATACCATGTTATCACAGGAAACTAGTCGACTGTAAACATTTACCTAAAGATTGCAGCCATCTCAACCCAGTTCTTCTCCCTTCGCTCGCTCTTTTATATCCCATTACAGCCTCATTTCCGTCTAGCTTTACCAGCTACATCTTCCCCCACTCTCTCATCGCCCTTCTTGACATGTGCCCTTGAATCATCCTTACTCTCTCATTACTGTCCGATTCATCTACCCTCACTTAATTTCATCGTCGCGGTTCCCCTCGTGCCACTTCACTCCATCCTTTTGCTCACATAACCAATCCATTTGTCACGTCACTTCCTGCACTTCATCTTCCACACAACCTTATCTCTCACACACACACACACACACACACACACACACACTACTTCGTCCCAAACACCACCACATTTCTAGCACACACCATCTTATCAAACTCTCTCTCTCTCTCTCTCTCTCTCTCTCTCTCTCTCTCTCTCTCTCTCTCTCTCTCTCTCTCTCTCTCTCTCTCTCTCTCTCTCTCTCTCTCTCTCTCTCTCTCTCTCCAACCGCTCATATTTTTGCTCCCGGTATGTACCACTTCACCCGTCACGCTTCCCTCCTCGGCCATTTTTCCTCTTTCATCCATCACCATCGTATCATACTCCTGATTCATTTCCTTGCATCACAGTATCATCTGAAATACTGAAATCTTTACACCTCCAGATATGTGTCTTTTTGCTGCTTATTGGATTTAGCTTACCTGCAGAAGGCAGTACTACGGGCCTATATCTTTGCCACAATGCTTCGCTAAACTGTTGCATAACTGGACAATCAAATGAGAGAAGGCAGTTATAGGCCAACTTATACTGATAACAGTATAACACTCTTTAGGTCGTTACGTAATTATTTTACAGAGTCTTTGCTGTAGTCCCCATATTGACGGGAGATAGTTGTTCTTGTCGTTGTTGTTGTTTTTCTTGTAACTCCAGGTCCATTCTGACGTGACCTCAGTACACTTTATGCTGAAGTTGTTCTTCTGAAGGCCAACATTCTCCTTTCGGCAGATAGTTAAAGAGTTGTAGGACGTTTGCATAACTGAGCTGTAGACCAGTCCTGTTATATCCGTGCCAGCTCGTGAAGGCGTCCCAATGTAGCACCTGACTAGGAGGAGAATCCATAAAACGTACAGTCAAGTACCTTTTATGACCCAGATTTTGATTTACAGGATAAAATAAGACCTGGAAAGTATCTACATTCGTTTTGTTATTATGCCTGCACAAACAGCTCGTAATAATATCCTACCGCCAAGAAGTCTTTTTTCGTAAGAAGAACTAGAGACATGGAAAAATCCACATTGTCCTTGTGTCATCCTTCATTCACAAGTCACAGGTACGGCAAGGAAGTGGTCATGAATTTCTCTTTGAATCCTTAGCCCAGGGACCGTGGGCGCCATTATCCCATGTGAACCAAAGGTATTTTTTAACGGCTACTACACCACTTGTTTGTTGTCCAGGCTGCATTCTTGAGATACCTCACCGGTTGGTCTCACTGGTAGCGGCAGTATTATGTGTGTGTGTGTGTGTGTGTGTGTGTGTGTGTGTGTGTGTGTGTGTGTGTGTGTGTGTGTGTGTGTGTGTGTGTGTGTGTGTGTGGATGGGGGGGAAGTGGGTAATCGTATAGCCTGATCATCACAGACTGAAGGGGAGAGATTATGGGTGGGTGGACAGAGAGGGGAAGATGATAGTTGTATGTACCAAAGGTTTATCAAGTGGTGGGACGCCTTCAAGGGTTCGTGTGTGGTCTCAGTGTTACGAGCCACGTGGCTGTGACGTGTGCCTTGCTTTATCGGTTTGCAGGGGTAAATCTTCTTTTGCAAATTTCTCGAAATAATATTTATTAACGAGGATTTGTAGGATACACCGCGGCCCACCAAGATAATAACGAAAACTTTATGCCACCACCGCTGCCACCAGTGTACTAACAAGGATTTGTAGGATACACCGCGGCCCACTGCTGTCACCAGTGTAATAATGGAAAATTTTTGAATTCATCGCTGCACACCAGGATAATAACGAAAATTTTGATACGCCACCTGAGAATTAGTCACCAGTGTAATGATCAGAATTTAGATATCTCCAGTGTAACGCCGAGAATTTGAGATATTATAGAGAAACAGGGTAGCGTGATCTTATTTGAGAGTGTATGCCTTTATGAGAAATGAGGTAGTGTGATCTTATTTGAGTTTATGGGAAGTGTGGTAGCATGATCTTATTAGAGAGGGCGTGAGTAGTTAGATATTAGCACACCTTGCGGGCCACTTAATCTCGTCTACACTACTCCTTAGAGGACAACAAAATTCATACTCACAATGACTTAACCTATGATTTACTATGTATTAACACTGAGATACAGATTACTCTTCAAACTGGGAATGACACCAAACAAAATATAAAGATGATCTATAGCAACAGAAATACGAATCTTCTCAAACTGAATATTCAAAGAATACTGTTACACTTTTCAGAAATATGAATCTTCACGAAATAAATTAATATTCAATAATTAGGATTTACAGTATAACTCCAGATATAATATGTATCTTTACACACTAGATTAATATCCCAAGAATACCATTACGCATGGATATAGTCCCGTGGTCTCTGATGGACTCGTTGGGAAGGAATCTAAAGATTATCACCAAAGAATATTCTCTAAGACTAAATGCACAAAAACTGAAGATTCTTATATAGACACAATAATCAAAGGACCAGTAATCACATGGACCGTAATCAAATGGACAAATGGACCAGCCGATATTTACATTGATTCCATGAACTAAAGGGGGGGGGGGATTTAGTGTGGTAGAGGTTAGGCCGAGGCTAGAACGCTCGAATCCTCCATAACTCTCGTCTGTAACGATGAGAGGAACAGCGATCTGATTATTCAGCACAAGAAGGATCAGGGGAAAATATCATTAATTTAACTCACGAACGTATATGATGACTTAATACACGAGGGAGAGAAAAGAGGGGGGGGGGGTTGAGAGCTTGGGCACTAACCTGCAACGATGAGAGGAACAGCGATCTGGCGGTTATGCTGTCTTCTTGCCTTTTTATAAGCATCACAGACAGTATTCGGGAATCGGCTAAAACTTTAACTGATTACTTTATACTACTATCGATTCTCTAGGATCTTCAAAGAATGCAAAAGATACGTTTTCACTCAACATACGTAGAAAAGTGACTTACGATGTTGAAACTTTTGCAATAAGCGTATAGGAACTTTAATCATAATGAAACCAAATCAATGAAGAACTCGAACAGTTTTATTACCCGTGTCGGTTACATGCCTACGTGACTGTAAGCAGGACTCAACAATAGTGGCGTACCTGAGCGGGGGACGGGGGGGTGCTATTTGAAAGTGCCCTCCGGGCCCCTAATTGAGGGGGGTCCCCAAAAACCTTAAAAATCTTTAAGCTTTTTTATTAATATTTAAAAATATATATATTTATCATCCCGTCAATCCCGGCTGAGATATTAGATAAGTTTTGAGAATGTGGGGGCTAGGTTCCAGGAGGGGGCCCCTCAAAGAACCTAGCTCTCCATGCCTCCAAATCTCTAGGTATTCCCCTGCTCAACAACATGAATTTCACGCCTCACAAATGACAATTTTCAATACACTTACATCAGTCTCCTCTTAAATACCACTGCATAGTTCAAAAGGGGAAATCTATTAATTTCGGCAGGTAAATCTCTAGATTAGAATATAAAGGAAGACATTCGCAGTTTTTAATCTCTACTAAAATTTCTGCGGTTATACGTCTTTGTTGAACTCGGCTGATTCACTATGCATAAACACTAGTCATATTCACATCAAAATTCGACTTAGCATTATCAATAGCGGAATCATGTTCAGATTATGAATATCAACTAAGACTGGACTTAAATGTAGAACTTAACGGTTAAACTATGAGCTATACTTATAATACTTAAACGTAAGATTACATTTACAATACTACCTTATACTAACTTACACTAATACTTAAAATTATGTCACTACCATTAAATGACAACATTGAAATGAAATGTGTCTGAATAGTTTTGCCTTTCAGGTGAAAGTCAAAAGTGGGAAAGCAAAAAATCGGTAAGGTAGATATAAAGGTGTGGGTATCATGGGTCAAGAAGGTGGTGGGGGCAGGAGCCTGGCGGGATGAGTACACTCGTTGAAGAATAGCATTGGGGAAGTCGCAGCGTAAGCAATCAGAAGATGAACGTCATAGATCTCTGATGGAAATATAATATGGGTCTGAGGACAACGGAAGAAAGAGTGTGGTGGCTTGGGCGAAGAACAGGAGCAAAGCTTTCTGGGATCGTGGCACAAGGTGGGGCTGGATGGAGTAAATTCTCTTTGTGATAATGGGAGTTGTAGGGTGGCCGGTATGGGCGTGTCGATCATAAAACAAAGTTTTACTCTTAGCAGACCTAGAAGAAAAACATCAATAATGTAAACACGTGGCCATCATTCCCATTTGTCTGGCGTTTCAAGACAAAGGTAAATGTCATTGCATTAAAGGTGTAAACTATTTCACCACGATAACGTAGTTTTACTTTTTATTAAGCTATGATTACGTAGTTTTATTCAATTTATGGAGGACACCCTAGCTGTCAAGAGGTAAATGGAGGTTATATATGGTCTTTTCAGCACCAAAGCTTCTTTTGTGCTGATAAAATCATTCGTTATCAGCAGGACTGTGAGTACGACGGACTCGGGTTAGCTGTGTTACACGGAGGAGGGTAAGTCAGGCAGATCGTGAAGAGGCTCAGTTGAGCAGTTTAGGCTCCGAGCAAAGAATAGAGTTTGCAGGTCAGTTGCAAATGTGCATCGTAGCGAAAAGAGGAGAGAAGACAGAAAGACACAAGTAGGAACTCAGTAGAAGGCATAATGCATATCAGGGAGAAAGCATGGTGCTGACAGATGCAAAAGAAAATGGCAGGTAGAGAGGCAGACAGAGATAACGGATACTTAGAATGGAAAACGAGAAGTATAAGTAAAAAAAAGTGGCATGCAGAGAAAAAGGTAGGCAGTCAGAAAGACAACAAGCATGTAGGAAGGTAGGCAGACAAGCAGGCATAATGCGTGAGGCGATTGTTGTAAAACAACAGACAACAGACAGGCTAGAAACTCCACTGATCTGAACATTGATGGAAGGGAAGAACAGAGGCAGAACAGAAAGGGAACAGTATCGCTGTGTAGGAGGGAGGAATGAGGAAGAAGAGGCAGATATGTGGTTCAGGGAGAGGCAGGAGGTTGGCAGGAAGAAGGAAGGCATGAGGGAGGGTGAGAGGAAGCAAGAAAGAAGGAAGAAGAGAGAAAGTAGGAATGGAGAAGAGAGAGTGGAAGCAAGAAAGAAGATGGGAGAGAGAAGGAAAAAAAGGATCGCAGTGTGAGGGAAGGGAGGAAGTGAAAAAGGATGATGAAAGGAGTGATGATAGGAAGGTGGGAGGCAGGAGGAGCAAAGGGAAGGAGGAAGGAAAGATGGCGTGAGATGTGAGGGAGGAGGAAGAAAGAAGGAAGGTACGAGGAAGGAAAGCGGGAGTCAGAGCGGAAGCAGTGTGTTGTGTATTGCCGGATCTGCTCAGGGGAGTAGGATGTGTGTGTGTGTGTGTGTGTGTGTGTGTGTGTGTGTGTGTGTGTGTGTGTGTGTGTGTGTGTGTGTGTGTGTGTGTGTGTGTGTTGCTGAGTGCCAGAGAAAGACAGGGTAGAGGTGAAGAGAATCAAGGAGACAGGAGAGATGCAGGGAGACAAGACATACGAAGGAGGCAGGCAGTAACCCATGCCAGGTGAGGTAAGTAGGTGGGAAGGCAGCAGGCAGGATGGCAGGCGTTGTTGCTTGAGAGGTTAGGTAGGTAGGTAGGGAGGCAGCAGGCAGGGAAGTAGGCATTGGTGAATGACAAGTTAGGTAGTGGGATGCAGCAGACAGGGAAGTAGGCAATGGTGCATACCAGGTTGGTAGGCAACGAGGCACCAGGCAGAGAAGGAGGTAGTTGTGCTGGCTAAGTGAGGCAAGCAGGGAGGCAGCAGGCAGAGAGGCAGGTACTGAATCTTATTCAGTACAGTACATCGTCGTCATAACCAGAGTGAAATACATTATTGCTACTTCATCAACAACAATTAACAGGAGAGTTCTTAAGTAAAATAAAATATATCATGACACATTTATTGTCAATGAAAACCTCTGACAACAAGTGAGAAAAACATATAATTTCAGTAATGCAGAAGGATTTGTAATGGCTACTTAGTTAAGTAATTGATGACAAAAGTTGAGGGGAAGGGTGAGTGCTTGAGAGGGTAAGGGGAAAGGATAGTAGTTAAACGAGAGTGAGGGGAAGGGAGTGCGGCTGAGGAAGAGTGAGAGAAAGTGTGAGTGGCTGAGGCAGGGTGAAAGGAAGGGAGACTGGATGAAAGATGATGAAGGATAGGGAAAGTAGTTGAGACAGCGAGATGGAAAGAAGGAAGGTCAAGGGAGGGGGAGAACGCAAGACGAAGAGACAGAGTGGTGAAGTAAGAGTAAACAAGGTCAGAAAAGGATCTACTCTGAGGGAAGAGTGAAGCATGAGAGAGAGAGAATGTGAGATCAGATAGGGAGGGGAAAGGGAAAGTGGAATGATAAAGAATGGAGGGATGGGGGATGAAAGAGATAAGAGTAACATTTCAAGGACAGACGAGAGAGAGAGAGAGAGAGAGAGAGAGATGTAGCACCAAAAAATGACATCCACTGCTACCTTTAATCAAGTTGACAGAATAAATTCTAAATAAAGTTGGCATAATATTTGACTGTAGGAGAAACCATTAGATGAGTAACAAAAATAAAGGAGACCCGCCCCAAATAGTGTTGGTGTTTGGGAAATGTTACGTAGCCTATTGTTAACTGTTACTGTACATAATAGTTTATTTTGATATAATAAAAAATCTCTTCACTTATACTCACTCATTTAATATTTCCCTTGTACTTTTTTTTCTCTCCAACTCATTTTGACTGACATTTCTAACCCAGCAAGATCGAAATCTTACACGACAATCTTACTTGTTTAAGAAACGGAAAGACATTCAGGAGAAACAGTTCAATCAGCTATCATACCCCAATACATTACACATTTCTCAGTCACCTTTTATTGTAGGCATTAAAGGCACTAGTATATATATCATATTCCAATGTGCAGTACATAGTGTCTGCTGGAGACATACACAGCTTCTCAATAGGAATGTCAATCCACATGATGTATATCCACAATCCTGTTGTCCCAGACCATCAAGAATGTATTAACACATGATGTATCTCAAACAATTTCTTTGTAGTCCAGACGATCCAAGAATTTCGTGACACGAGCGGGTTAACAAGACTTAGCCAGTTAACTGACGTCATGGAAACTAACCATGGAAATCTACCAGACACTACATCCCCACCGAGCCGTATATATTCTCAGATTTCGGAGAGCATAGGGAAAGAGTCCGAGAGTACGACCGAGGGCAGAAACCAGGAGATAGGGTCAGCTAGGAGGTTTGACGTCACGTTACGTTACGCAGTCACATTTCAGTATAACTGTGTACAATAAATTCCATAACCCAAGAAGTGACCATAACTCACCTCACTGACGATAAAATGAGACACAGAGAGGGAAGATGAGAAAGAGAAAGACCTAGCCATTCACTCTACTCGACAACGCACCATTTTACTAGCTGCAGCCCACGTTACATTCCACTGGCGATAGAAGGGAAGCCTAATCTACGATACACCTACAATCTCCCCATCTAATCAAACCCCTCGACTACGTTGATTGATGCTACATGTTTTACTTCTGTCAGTATGACAACCCCTCCTGCCCCCCAAACAATTAGGCTGTTTTGGAAGATGCATCACGTCCCAACGTCACTGGAATGAATCCAACAATTAGCGCGCATGATTTCAAGTGGTGTCCAGTCTACATTTACAAACAAAAAACTTACAGTAGTGTTAAAATCGCCTATCTTCGGAGCCGATTAGATGATGGTTACTCACGAGTCGGGTCACTGGTTCATTGCAGATTTTTTTGAAAAGTGTTCTTCCTTTGATGAATGCTGTAATAAATTCGTAGAAAATTTTTGTAACCACTCGAAAGCAGGGTGTTTGATGAGCGTTTACAGATTATTACAAAGTATGAGACAGGACAAGTTCATCAGTTCAAAACAAAATACGTTGGTAGAAGCGGCAGCGGTGTCAGCAGCAACAAAAACAGAATGTCAGATGCATTATGAAACAGTTCGTGGACGGCAACTGATATTAAGGGAAAAACCACCCTATCACTAAACAATGCAGCAACGTTATTTGGTTATCTCAGATGCTTAAATCGTCTTCTTAAGAATGAATTAGATGCAATGTTAGAGATTCACTTTTCTCCAAAGGATGACATAACCATGTTATCTGTACAAATAGGTGAGAAACTCGGTATCATACCTTCTCAAACAGTTTGCACGGTTCGCCCACTCACTAACTCAGCACAGTCCTTGCAGTCACAAGGTCAGGGACGCATTTCACGTTCACTCAGCAAACAAAATGTCACACCACGTTCACCAGCCATATCACGTGCAAGACCTGCGTCACAAACTAGTTCCTCTCATAACAGACCCAGATCTACAAACGGAATTAAGACAGTTTGTTGGTACTGTAAAGGAATAGGTCATCGTGAAGTCAGTTGTTATAAGAGACTAGGAGATGAACGAGGACACAGACATGGTAGTAGATAACCTTCATTATCACTCAGGAATTAGTACTGTGTTAATCATAAAAACCATTTCCATTCCACTAGAAAATGCCGTGTCCTTGCCAGTACACAGTCGCGGGAAAACTGGCGCAAAAACCAACAGAATCCTTCATAACGTCACAAAATGTTGAGCTTCCCAATCGCCAAATCTATAGCCCGACGCCCTAATCCCGCAAAGGGTGGCCGCAGACAAAACGCCTCTAAGTCACTCTGTCACCCACCATTTGACTCCCCTCCCCCCAACTCACCCCCCCCTCCCTCATATACCTCTCAACTCCATCCCTCCACCTCATCCTCGGTCTACCCCTCCCTCTCCCTCCCTCCACCTCACCTACATACACCCTCTTAGTCAGTCTTTCATTCTCCTTGGATCCTTAAGCCGCCTGAAATTCGTCTCTGTGGTGTTGACGGCTCAGAATTTTATGTGAAGGGCAAGGTAACTCTTGAGAGACAACCCAGTCATTTAATAAAACCCTTCACAGCTGAGCTTTATGTCGCAAACTCCGGTATCCTGCATATGCTTTTACTGGTATAGACACCATGGCTCTACATTCTGTTGAACTGATGCCTGTTTGTCTATCTATCTATATACCTAGGCTGCTTCCCCCAAGGAAAGGGAGGTAGCCGGGACAGGACGACACACTCCCAATTTACTCATCCACTCAAACACATTCATTTGTATCTTAGCCCCAAAGGGGGGAAGGGACAGATCCTCACCGCACCACACCGCACAGAGTCGACTGCGCAGTGCAATCAGAGACATCCGCAGCAGGGCCCGACAGCAGAGCTGGTTTACCCCTGCCACATCATAATAGACCCATCCCCTTACCCGCACCTGACCTGACCAGCTGATCAGACCAAATGTGGGGGAATATCCACTCAGGGCTGCGTCATCATTTATTTATTCACAATTTCTCTCCATTTATTTCTGTCACACACAGCCACTCTTCCTTGCTAAACAGACATCCCTCTCGCATCCAACGCTCTCTTTACACTGTCCATCCATCCTATTCGTGGTCTCCCTCTCAGCCTTACACCTCTCACATCAGATCTAGTTATCTTGTTCACTAATCGCTCATTATCCATTCTCTCCATATGCCCAAACCCTCGCAGCTTTATGTATCAGGCATGAATTGCCCACACCCTGTCCTTTCACAAGTAAATTCGATCACACATTCTACCGTAACTCCACCACCACCAATTGAGAGCAATGAGGATCATTTACTAATTTCTCATTACACCCTCTCTAACAGTAACACAATGGTTGACTCATCTAAGTCTCATTTAACTACCTCAAATAATCTGAATGACATTTTGCAACACGCGGAGATAAAACGAGCAGTGACAAATTGGTGCACAATTTTGTTGCCGCAAGAATTCGCGAAAGTGTCCGTCCATGTTGTTGGTGTGAAAGGAATGAATGCATTAACATTACCTGAGACGTGTTGTGTGAATGGTTTAACACACGAGTCAGCATTGTGTTCCGTGTTGGAGGATAATTTGTGTTATCTTTACTTATCAAATATAACAAATGCCCCACTAAAACTTAAAAGTGGTACAAAGATTGGCGATTTCCTGGTCTACCCATCGGCCGTAAACGTATGACAGGATATACCATGCTCTGTAACTACTGTACTAAGGATGATAATTATGATAATACACCTAGTGAATATACCACTGGAAACTCTATGGATTCTGCTACGACACCTTCAGCTGATCTCACTCTGCAAGTAGGCCCTGGCGACTTCCATCAGTATAAAGAACTATTAATAAATCTTTTGCAGACCTATAGAGATGCTGTGACTTTATTCGATGAGCCACTGGGTAAGACTGTTATGATTAGGCATATTATTGAACTGATTCCAGGCACCCAACCATTTGATGTCCCTCAGTATAGATTACCCCACAGTTAACGAAAAGAAACTGACAAGATAGTTCAGGATATGCTAAATCAGGACACAATTGAACACTCCGTCAGTTCGTGGAATAGTCCGCTTTTCCTAGTCCCCAAGAAAGGAGGCGAATTTAGACCCGTATTTGACTATCGTAAACTCTATCACTGTTCCCGATCTATTCCCAGTACCATTCTTAAAAAAAATTATGGAATCACTTGGCGAGAATAAAGTGGTGTTAACCTCTCTTGACTTACTCAGTGGCTACTGGCAAGTAGAAATGGAAGAGTCGTCTCGCTCAATAACTGCATTCAGGACTCTTTCTGGCCTCTGTCATTTCAAAAGGCTTCCCATTGGTCTTAGAAATGCTTCATCAGTATTCATGAGGCTTATCCATTCTGCATTTAGTGGTATGATCGGTCATTCTCTTTATGCTTATCTAGATGACATCATTGTAGTAGGTAAGTCAATCTCTGAACATTTTACTAAGATACAGCAAGTTTTTGATCGCCCCCAAATGGCAGGTCTAAACGTTAAGCTCAGAAAATGCAAATTTCTACGTAATAGAAATAATTTCATTCATTTTAATTCAGCTCTACTACCTCTCTCCGCTTACTTCTCTCTGTCTCTATCCACATCTATTTTATCCTCCGACGGTTCGCTCCTCCTTCCACTCTTTTACGAATATTGTACTCCTCTTCCTAGTCCTTTCCTATCCACTTTCTCCTCCTTCTCCTCTTACTAGTCTTTTCCTATCCACTTTCTCCTCCTTCTCCTCTTCCTAGTCCTTTCCTATCCACTTTCTCCTCCTTCTCCTCTTCCTAGTCCTTTCCTATCCACTTTCTCCTCCTTCTCCTCTTACTAGTCCTTTCCTATCCGCATTCTCCTCCTTGTCTTCCTCTTCCTCCTCCTTCTTGTCGTCGTCGTCCTCCTCCACCTCCTCCTATCTCAGAAGGAGGTGTGGATTGGATGAAGAAGGAAGGCCATATGTCGGGCCTTCTCCTCTTCACCCGCTGAGTAATTGTCAATTTGGGTCCAGACAAAAGGGGAGGAGGAGGGAGGTGAGGGGAGGAGGGAGAGAAGGAGGAAAGAGAGTTGAGTGGAGGAAGAACAGTGTGAAGAGATGAAAATGGATGATGATGAGGAGAGAGAGAGAGAGAGAGAGAGAGAGAGAGAGAGAGCGAGAGCGAGAGAGAGAGGATCAACAAAGGAAAGAGGTAGCTGTGAATTAAAGAAGACAGAGAGCAACGGTGGAGGGATAAGAGAGACGAACGAGAGAGAGAAGGAAGGAAAAATAATAAGACGAAAATGGGGTGAGTGGAGACGCAGAGAGAGTAAAATACTCAAGAGAAAGAGGTATTTGCGTAAAGGAGAGTTGGTAATATGTTACAATTGTTTTCTAACATTATCACCCTCACTCTAGTTCCTGTCGGACTCTCTCTCTCTCTCTCTCTCTCTCTCTCTCTCTCTCTCTCTCTCTCTCTGTCGTACTTCTCGGTCCCACTCTTCTCGTCCTTCTCACTCCTTCTCTGCCACTATCCTCTCTCTCCTCCTTCCTTGCCCCCTCTCCTTCCCTCTGCCTCACTCCCACACTCCTGAGCCAAATCTCGTAACCGGCCAAAAATCGAACCCCTCCTAATTGTATCGTTAACTGGCCCAAGCCTCCATTTTCCACCCTTCCTGCACCGCTTATTCCGCCTCCAATTCACGTCTCTCTCTCTCTCTCTCTCTCTCTCCCTTTTTTTTTTTTTTTTTTAATATTACCCTCATTTTCTTAATCCTCCTATTTGTTGTTAATTCTTCCTCTTCCATCAGTCACTCCCTTCTCATCTCTCCCCCTCCTTTCCTCTCTATTCTCAAACTTATCTTCCTTACTCCTTTCTCACATCTTATATTCTCCTCTACCATACCCACTCCTCTTCCCTGCTATGTAGGTTACTCTTTCCCTATGTTTTCTTCAACAGTGTTCCTTCGTGCTCTTATTTCTTTCCTTATTTCTACACACATAATCCTCTCCTTCTCGCACTAAACTGTCCTGTTTCTTCCTTCTCTCATTTTTCTCTTATCTTATCCTGTGCATGCCACCTAGCCCACTCCCTGAACCCTTTTCGCTAGCGCATATATTGTGTATAAAATGCTTATCTCTGCCCTCCTATCTATCCTTTTCACATCAAACCATTTTTATTTCTTCCATCTCTTTTATTCCCTCTTACATCTTCCTTTGGCTCCACGTACTCCTCTTCCTTGTTCCACAACTCACTTTCTTCCCTGTTTACCTTCACAATGGTTTGTGCTTCTGTTCCCTTACTCTCTTGGAAAGCATCTCTCGTCACCTCCCTCCTGATCGCTCAGTCGCGTCCTTACTGTATGTAATACTATTTTAGCACAAATTAGTCCTCTTAATGCTTCCTTTTTTCCCATTTTTCATCCTTTTTCAACTTAAGCATTTTATTTCAAATATCCTCCTGTTTTCGCAAATTTATGTATGTACGGTCATGATATTGGTCTCCATTTAAATTCATCAGAACACTGGGTATTTAGAAACTTGATTATCCAGATACCTGTTTCCCAACAATATGATAACCTAAAGGTTCATCAGGCTCTTTTCAGTAAATCTGCAGTTGAGTTCACCCGTTCAGTGTTCTGTCCACACTCATTTTTAAATTACGTATTTAAATATGCATTCATACTGCAATACCATTTTCAGTCTTCAGTTTGTGTGCTAAAAACAGTGAGGTGATTTGAAAATATATAAAACCGTAAATAGACGCCACTGTGTTAATATATAAATTCCTTAATCCCCTTGAATGTCGCGGAATAAAGTCATTATGGATAATGAAAAGTATTGTCACTTGTTCGTTCACGAGACTGGATTAAAAAACCAAGACTAATGAACATTTAAATTGCTGTTTTGTTTATGCCTGTGACCACTGCATTGTTATCCTTTTCTGTTACAGAATTAGAAGCAGTAGTATTCTCCGTAACAAACAGCTTCGAAATTACCATTAGGTCTGCTGCTGCTTAAGCTACAGCCATTTGGACTGCTGTCAAGCAAAACGGTAGTGTAGGCCGTGTCATGTGCGTAGGTAAGCATTACGTACCTCATCCACCCGGATCTGTCCTTCGTCGTTTATTTGCTTCTTATCGTCTGTATCTTTTTTTTTTTTTTTTGTAACTTTACCATGCCCATGATAATTAAATACTAACACAGATGCTGAATGAAACCACTGATACCCTTGTTAACTTGTACATGGCCAGCATCGGTAAAAGCAAAATTTGGGTATCATTCTCTGTCAGCAGAGTGGCACAGTCCTGTAGTGGACCTCATACAGCTCTGCTACTAGAGAATGAATGCTGTGGTCCCATATACTATCCTACCGTAGCTGTCAATCCTGTGAAGCAGGATGGTATCATTTTCGGCAACGCACCCTATTCCACTACGCTAGACTCAGGCTGTGTGTGTGTGTGTGTGTGTGTGTGTGTGTGTGTGTGTGTGTGTGTGTGTGTGTGTGTGTGTGTGTTTACCCACACATGAGTATATATATTCTTAAGTTCGCGTCTGTGTCTGTCTGTTTGTAATGCGAAGTTTGTGTGGAGTATCACGGATAATTGGTAAGAGACATAAAGGAGCTCCAGAAGCAAAAGCTGCTAAGGACCCTATGGAGAGTGCTGTAGGTCCACCGCCTCCCCTCCCCCTAAAATATATATATATATATATATATATATATATATATATATATATATATATATATATATATATATATATATATATATATATATATATATATATGATATATAGATATATAGATATATATATATATATATATATATATATATATATATATATATATATATATATATATATATATATATCTATGTGTGTGTGTGTGTGTGTGTGTGTGTGTGTGTGTGTGTGTATGTGCGTGTGTTTATTTGATATAAACTTGACCAAGGGCCAAGGTCATTGGACAGACAATTACCGACTTAGTTCTCTCTTTATGAGATACTTTTAATACGTAAAATCTACAAGTAAAATATAGCCATCTAAAAGTTCTGGGAACAATCTAGCTACTTTAGACACCAAACCTCGAATGATATTAAAATTCTTTTTGTACCTCTTTCAACAGTGTCCGAGGGATGTTAAGCGGGATAACTATTAATATTTCTGAAATTCATGTACGATTTTAACTGGCACTAGATAAATAACAAAGAAGGTACATTTGGGGGCCCCCAGTATAAACCCTCTTAGCTCTCCCAGAAAGCTACAACCAACACTGAATGGGAAAAACGGCGAGAATACGAGTACATACACAAGTTTGATTTTCCCCCCGCAGAGAAAGTCATACCCAGAAAAGTTCAGTTCGAGATTAATGAAGGCATTGTGGTTGAAAGACTGGAAGTTACGGGAAATTGGAAAGAGTCTGAGGAAATATAGATCCAGAGCTGACCAGCAGGCAACTTGGGTGTTTTGAGCTACAAAGTAGTTGGAAAGATGACATTTACAATTTTCGTAGTGTTAGCATAAATCACGTTTAAAATAGATAAACATTGACATATAATCACGTACCTGTTTGGCAATGTTATGTTTCGATTTGGCTGAAAATAAGGAAAACAATAAGCAATTTCTCAAACACAGTGAAAAGATGGACAGTGTTTGATATCGCACTACTTTAACGTCGAAGAGAAAGCATAACATTGTTAACAGGTACTCTGTATTTGGTCAAAGTTATTTTCACACGATTTTTACTTACTTTAAAAGCGATTTGTGTTAATTCTACCAAAATGATCAGTGTCGCGAGTCTCACCTTCCTTGTAGGACAAAACTTGCATGTGGCCAATTATATACTGTACATGAAGGACTGAGAATTCTGGTACACTGTTGTTTTACTTTGGCTACTCCTTTTCACGTTCTCTCTCATATCCTTCTTTCTATTTCTCTCAATCCGGTTCTTGCATTTTCTCATTCCATCTCATCTCCAACTTTTCCCCCTTCATTTCGACTGATTTTCCCCCGTACGTGTCTTTCAGTTTCCCATTTATTTTATTTTCCACTTTTATTACATTTGGTTCCTTCCCTTTTATTTATTTTTCTGTTCTCTCGTTTGGGTATATTCCTTTCTCATTTATCTTAGTTCGATTCCCTCCCTTCCCCCGATCATTCAGCTTCTCCTTTCTCTCTGCTTTCTTTCATTTCCTTTCTATCTCTGCTTATTTCATTTTAGCAACCATATTTTCTCCTTTTATTTAAGTTCGTTCCGTTTTCCTTTAGTTGGTTTTTCCTCTCGTTCATTTTTTTTTTTAATACCTTCCTATTCACCATTGTCCTATTTCCGTTCTGCTCCTGTTCCTTTTACTTATTCTATTTTTTCACTTTCCTCTTATGACCCCATTCGTCATTTTCCCTTCCTATCAACTCGTTTAGCTTCTCCATCTTCTTATTTTCTCGTTTAGCTCTTCTGTATATTTCACTTCAGCTTTTTCACCATTCATATCTGCCTTTTTTTTTTTTTCTTTTCTTTTCCTCTTCCTTGTCTTTTCCCATCATCATTCATATTATTTTCTCCTACCATCGCATTTTGGTACCTCCCTTTTCATTCACTTCGTTCCCATCCCTTTCTCCATTTATTCGGTTCCATCATTTTCCTTTGCATCTCATTTCCTATCTCCTAAGCTAAATTTTTACATCTTTTCTCTCTGTTTAAAATTTCCACTCTCAAAGATGGATATGCCCCCGTTTAACCCACCGACATATTAAAAGAAATACTAAAAAAAGATCACATCTAACAGTGTTGAGAAAGAAACATGCAACGGGGAGTAAAAATACAGGAAGAGGTGTACTGAAGATGTGAATAACTGCTCTAAGTAGAACAGGAAAACGTAAGAAAAAATGGAAGGAGAGGTGGGGAGACTGGTTCACAGTCCCGTCCTAGATGATCCTGGACATCAAAGGGCCTGCTGGACAAACACTGTACCTGCAGTAAGTATGTCAGGGTAGATGAGATAAAAAAGTGGCTCTGGTCATTACTAGTGAAAAAGCTGCTAGAGTAGAGTGGAAGGGAATTTTGTGTTAGAAGCAAGGTACTCTTGCTCCTTTATGCCTTTCATTAATCTCTTTTTCACTTTCTTTTTCGTACACACTCAAATGCTCCCTGCCACGCTGAATACCTGTGGCAAGAATCCCCACATTGACAATAATATGTGACAAACGTGTACTGGTGTACACACACACACACACACACACACACACAAAGCTACTTTGAGGCACAGAAACCCACGTTTTGCACCCACCCTTATCGTGTGAACACCAATATGGACCGTGACGATCTTCACAAACTTGGACGGCAGCCACGCCACCCCGGGCAGAATAAGATGACAGGTGCAAACATCCAGTTACACGGGTTCACTTTGCACCGCTGAGCTGCATCCACCACTCCAGGTGCACACTAGTCAATCAACAGTGTCACGCGGATAGGATCGAAATCAGGTGCCTCTCCCCCCCAACTTTCAGACAGGACAGTTGCCATTTGCTTGTCAATTTAGCCAACTAAATCTAACCTAGTCTTCGCAAAAAGGCAATCGTGTATGTTGTCATAATTCATTTGTGATTAAACCAGTACTTTGGCCGATCCCTACAAATCTCGAGAAATCAGGCTGAGAGAAAATCACCTTGCCTTATCTCTGTCATCTTGTTGTCAGATGGACCCTCTTCAAAGGCCTCGCCGTATCCTCTCTCCTCGCTCATCTTCATTTACATATCTTTACCCATGATGGCGGTACTGTCAAAGACGAGGGAGAGTGGCCATGTGCAGTTTGCCACAAGGGCGTGGGAAGTAATTCCATCTTGTGCGGTGTGTGTGATAAATGGGTGCATAAGAGATGTAGTGGTATCAGAGGTAGACTGCGAGATAATGCTGATTTTATGTGTACGGCGTGCCGGGGTGAGCAGGTGGAGATCGTCAGACGTGAAAGAATTGAACTTGCTGGTGAATCTCTTGAGTGTGTGGAAGAGTTTTGTTATTTAGGAGACATGTTGTGTGCTGGAGGTGGGGCTGGAGCTAGCTCTGTGGCTAGGGTGAGAAGTGGTTGGAAGAAGTTCAGGGAGCTCTTGCCTCTCCTGACATTGAGGGGGCTCTCCCTATGTGCTAAGGGGTCTTTGTATGCAGCGTGTGTTAGGAGTGTAATGCTGTATGGCAGTGAGACCTGGGCAGTGAAGGAGGAAGACATTCGCCGGCTCAGACGTACAGAAATGACAATGATTAGGTGGATGTGCAGTGCGTCCCTGCGTCCAAGGCCTGGAGGGGCTGGGTTTACAATGGAAGAGTTGAGAGGTAGGATGGGACTGGAGTGTATTGGTGTTGTGATGAGGAGAGGTAGATTGAGGTGGTTTGGACATGTGGAGAGGATGGGGGATGATAGTTGGGTGAGGAAGGTGAGAAGTGTTAATATTGGGGGTGGGGTTATGAGGGGTAGACCGAGAAAGACATGGGACGAGGTCATTAAGTGTGACCTTAGGGTTAAGGGACTGAACAGGGAGGCTGCAATGGATCGTGCAGCGTGGAGAGCCGCCATTAGGTGACCAAGGCCGACACATGCAAGCATGTTGGAGCCTTTAAAAACGAAAACGACAAACGAAAACGATATCCTTACTCTCTCGAGTAACGCTTTTTATGGATTCCCGCTCCACGTTAGCATCGCGGCCACTCCCACAATCATGACAACCAACTCTATCAGTCCCAACATGTCTTACAGTCTAACATTCCACTACTTATGTTCTTGCACGTTGTTGGTCCAAGTACAGAGGCAGGCATAAACAGGTTGGTCCATATATTATACAACCCAGCTCTCTTGTGTTGTGGTGACGGCTCTGACAGAGTTACCAGCGTCCATCCTGCGGTACTTTATGCTTTCCATAATCCCTGTCATGCTTTTCGGTGTCTTTTTTTTATTTTATTTCTACTGGTTGCTTATGGCGATTACTATTTTCATTCAAGCGCTAGAATTGCATCACTTCTAAAAAAAAAGCAAACTGAGTCTCCCCATGCAACACAAAACAGGAGAATCTAATAAAAGAACCACTCTGTGTACTGATACAATTCATCACAGTAAAATGAAATACAGTCAACACTGACATTCGAATCACAGTGATGCCACATTAAAACCCAACATGCTATTCAATATGCTATGCAAGAGATTAAAAATTATCATATTAAAAAGTAGAACGATATTATTGTCTGCAACTGTACATGTGTAGGATGTAATTTAACTTTCTATTCCGCAATGGCGTTAATAACTACGAGAATTACCAAATATTTTGGGTTAAGAAACGTCACTACTGTCATGATTCCTAGTCTCTCTCTCTCTCTCTCTCTCTCTCTCTCTCTCTCTCTCTCTCTCTCTCTCTCTCTCGTTTTTAAGCATATTCTTTTAATCGCTTCACGGTTTTGCTTAACTCTGGATAATTCGTCGTAATGATAGTTAAAAACAGTTCTGCACTTGTCCCTTCAATACAATGTCGCCTTGTTCTCTTCTTGTTACCACCGGACGATTTTGTTCACCTTGAGAGAGATCCCTCTAGTGAAGCAGCCTCCTCCAGTTTCTTCAATATAATGACGTCTTTCACATTTTATTCTTCCAATCCATGGACGATTTTGACAATTTACGGGAGAGCCATGATTATACAAGACAGCTATATTAAAAAATCCCTCCACAAGGATATTGTCTCATCATTTCTTTTCTTGCTACCTCCAGGTACTTTTACTCAATAAAAGTATCACATGTACCTGTCAATGTTCAGTACACTCCAAAAGCCGTCCACACCTACACCCATGCTTGAAGAATTGGGTGGTGGTGGGTCACTTCTCCTGCGACACAAAATGGTGTTCCTCGGCCCAGTGGTTTAGTTGCCCATAAGCATACGCAAGCACTCATTAAATATCATATAGTGCAGTTGTTTTAACAGTGAAGATCATTAATGCCTTTCAGTTCAACTGATAGCTTAATTCACTCAGAGTGGAACGCTAATTCAGTCAGTAACTTCATACACCCATACCTATGTCTTAACTAAGGATCACCGAATTTCATGCACCCACCACCTAGGATTCAAGAGAGAATGGCCCAGTTACCTCAGGTAAAAACAAAACGGGATTAGTAGAGATACTATGTTATGTAAGATGTGAGCAAGTCCCATTCTACACTACATCACACGTTTTGGCAAAAAAAAAAAAAAAAAAAAAAAAGTTGGTTGGCATACAAAGGGTTAGAACGAAAAGGTAATAATTAATCAAAGTGTCATGGCATTTTACACTGCTACTAAACACAGGATACAGGAATCTGATGGTGGTGCCTCATTTTACTGCCATAATAATTTTTGCATAGTCAGGGTGGTCAAGAAAAGTTTAGAAAAAAATCATGTTGACGCAAATTGATGATGATTGTGATGACGATCATTGTGACGGAGATAATAACGATAATGAAGACAATAATGATGATGGTCATGACGAATCTGTTCCATTCAGAGTGGGTAGGATGGGAGAAGCCTTTGAAAAAATGACATGGATTGATGATAATGATGATGATGATGATGATAAAAGAGATGGTGTTTTTGGCGACAAGGGCCTTGTTGATAGTAACTTAATTACTGTAGGACAACAACATTCTTCCCTGCGATTAAAAAATCGTTTACTTTATTTAAAAAAGACTCATTACTCTGACAAGTGTTAATGGAGACTGTTATTACATTTTCACTTGCAGAATGTAATTATTTCGAGGCAGTACAAATACACTATTAGTAATGGTACTGATGAGGTATATGTTTCTAATCTCACAAGCTCGTGGAGTTTCCTACATAAAACAATCGGCTGGCGATAACTAGGCTGAAAACTGTTAGCATAGTAATGGAATATATGGCTTAGTTAATTATCCTATTATACGACGTTCTGAGAGAGAGAGAGAGAGAGAGAGAGAGAGAGAGAGAGAGAGAGAGAGAGAATCATAGTGTATTATGGGTTGGAAAGAGCGTTTTTTTTTTTTTTTACCTAAATCGATCTCCCTTCCATATGGTTACCTCATCAACATCAGTATTTGTATATTAACTTCTTTAGTTTTTTAGTTCATATCAGTTATTATATGTTCAGTACTTTCATCCAGTACAGTTGTTTGCAGATGATACTGTATTGTTGAGTGAAGACGAAGGGGAGCTGCAAGGCTTGGTGGATGAGTTTGGGAGATTGTGTAAAAAACGGAATCTAAAGGTGAATGTAGGGAAGAGTAAAGTGATGGTCTTTGAGAGAGGTGAAGTCAGTGAATGTACAGCGAGGTTGGATGGTGAGGAATTGGAAAATGTGAGTACGTTTAAGTACTTGGGTAGTGTGACGAGTAAGGATGGAGGTTTGGAGGGTGAAATGCTTGAAAGGGTACAGCAGGGAAGAAAGGTTGCTGGTTCTTTGAAAGCAGTGATAAGAAACAGGGAAGTGAGCATGGAAGTGAAAAAGTTACTACATGACAGTATTGTGATACCAACTCTAACGTATGGAAGTGAAGCTTGGACGTTGTTGGAAGGACACAAGTCCAGAGTGAGAGCAGTGGAAATGAGTTATTTGAGAGGAGCCTGTGGAGTCACATGGAGAGACAGGCTGACGAATGAGGATATAAAGGAGCGTTGTGGTGTGGATGTGGATGTGATAGGAAGCGTTATGAGGAACACACTGAGGTGGTTTGGCCATGTGGAGAGGATGGAGGGTGAAAGACTGACGAAGAGAGTGTATGTGAGTGAGGTGGAGGGAGGAAGAGGGAGGAGGAGGCCCAGGATGAGATGGAGGGATGGGGTGGATAGGTATATGAGAGAGGGGGGTGTGAGTTGGGAGCAGGGCAGTGCAATGGCGGGAGACAGGGCGACGTGGAGGCTATTTGTTTGAGGCCGCCCCAAACGGGATTGAGGCGTCTGGCAATAGATAGACAGATAGATTTTCATCCAGATGTATAAGTTAGAAGTCATATACCTGACCTGTCCAATAAAGTAACACAAAACAGCCTTCTGCTTGAAAGTGTATCATTAGTGAGCAACACTGTGTTTGGATTAGGACCAAACCACCTGGACAGCACCACAAGATGAGTGTAGTTTGTGTATATATGCAACTGGTTCATTATGTTTTCTTGATCTCTTACGTTGATGATTATCCTTGATGAAACTCTCTCTCTCTCTCTCTCTCTCTCTCTCTCTCTCTCTCTCTCTCTCTCTCTCTCTCTCTCTCTCTCTCTCTCTCTCTCTCTCTCTCTCTCTCTCTCTCTGCAATATCACAGATATTGCCTACCGTAAACCAGTCATTTACATCTCGCATATTTTTGTAAACTGTTGCTTGGATGCCAAATAACATATCTATTGAGACTGCTCTGCTCTGACTGACACTGGGGGAGGGAGTAAGTAGAAGCCGAGATACCGGGTATTCTTTGTGGTAGTATTTTCTACCAGCCGTGATAGCGAAGCTGGTACTGGTTTCAGTTTGTGTGTGTGTGTGTGTGTGTGTGTGTGTGTGTGTGTGTGTTAGCACGATAATTTTGCAGCCGTTCAAGATATCATCACAAAATTTTACAGGTGTGTAGTTGAAATAAAAATATCCAACGAGTATTGTTTTCAGTTTGTTTGTGTGTCTGTGTGTCTGTTAGCATGATAACTTCGCAACCGTTCAAGATATCATCACAAAATTTTACAGGTGTGTAGTAGGGATGAAAACCTCCTGCGAGTTCGAAATTAGCGAAAGTAGGTCAAGGTCAAGGTCATATTCCGAGCCGCAGGTTATATTCATCACACGACTCAATAATAACAAGGCATATGGGCCTGTTGTCCTCAAGAACTGTGTTTCTGGGCTTATATCCTCCCTAGGTAAACTCGCCTTTGTCTATCAACTAATCCCTTTCCTTCCTGCTCTCATTCAGCCAGTCCCAAAGAAGGGTGACCATACCTAACCCTCTAACTATCGTCCAATTGCTTTAACATCCTGTATCTCAAAGGTTTCGAGTCAATTCTTAACAAAAAAAAATTAAAGCATCTTTCCTATCACAACCTTCTTTCTGATCGTCAGTATTGGTTCTGTCAGGGATGCTCCACTGGCGATCTTGTCACCTACCTTTCAGACTCCTGGTCATCCTCCTTTCGGTACTTTGGCGAAAGCTTTGCCACTAAACTTGATATCTCAAAGGCTTTCGATTGAGTCTGGCATAAATCTCAAATTTCCAAACTGCCCTCTTACAGTTTCTATCCTTCTATCTGTGCCTTCATCTATAGTTTTCTTTCTGGTCGTTCTATAGCCGCTGTTGAAGACGGCCATCATTCTTCTCCTAGATCTATCAACAGTGGTGTTCCTCAGGGCTCTGTCCTATCCCAAGCTGTCTTCCTCTTTTTCATCAATGACCTCCTAAGCTGCACATCTAATCCTATCCACTCGTACGCTGATGACTCCACCCTTCACCTTTCCATTCGGTTCCCGCAACCTCCATCTCAGCAATTCCTTCAACAAACAAGGGATGAGGATATGGCACACCTAATGTCTGACTTGGCTCGTATCTCTGACTGGGGTAAAAAATAATCTGGTTGTTTTTAGTGCATCAAAGACTCAGTTCTTGCACCTGTCAGCCAGACGGGGTCTTCCACGGGAGTGCCCACCAATGGTTAATAATGTTCAGCTTAATCCAGCATCATCCTTGAACTTGCCTGGGGTTTCATTCGCTCGGGACTTGTCTTGGGAAGATCATATTACATCTCTTGTAAAATCTGCTTCCAAGAGATTGGGTGTGGTAAGCCGACTCCGTTTCTTCTTTACCCCTGCACAGTTGTTGACTTTATACATATGTTTTATCTGCCCCTGTGTGGAGTACAACTCTCATGTGTGGGGAGGCTCCCCACATACAGCTCTTCTCAATAGGGTGGAGTCAAAGGCTTTTCGTCTCATTAACTCTCCTCCGCTTACTGGCTTCCTTCCACCTCTGTCTCTTCGCCGCACTGTTGCATCTTTATCTCTTGTCTATCGCTGCTTCAATGGTCACTGTTCCTCTGAACTGTCTGCATGCGTCCATCCACCTCTACGACGGGCGCGTAGGACCCGTTTAGCAGCAAACTCTCATCTCCTTTCTGTCCAACTCTCTAATGCAAGAGTTAACCGTTACTCCCAGTCCTTCATTTATGCAACAGGTCAACTCTGGAACTGTCTTCCTCTGTCTGTATATCCTGCTAGCTATGATCTTCAGCTTTTCACAAGCAGTGTGTCCATGCATCTCGAAATGATCGGATCTTGAATTTGGCTGTCTTGTATTTTGTTTTGCTTTTGGAAGGAACAGTATTGCAGGCTCGTGGCCTTTGGTTCCTTCTTTCTAGCATTAAAAAAAAAAATGTATCGGCTCGCGGCTGGTGTGATTATCCCCTTGGGGAACCTCTACTTTTACTGCTGTTGTTTTACTTACCATTGTTGTTCTTGTTATTGTTTTTATAGTTGTTCATATTATTGCTATAATAGCCATAATAAAAACAAAAACAACAACCACAACAACAACCATAACAAAAACAACCACAACAACAACAATAATAATAATAATAACAATAATAATAATAATAATAATAATAATAATAATAATAATACCAATGATAATGTAGAGTCATTATGTCACGTGTGGGAAGGGGGTGGAAGGAAACACGGGTGAATAGAGGTGAGCTTTATTCCCGGTTAGTTTAGATTGTGGCTACTTCATGGGCACCCCTGACGAAGCCATAAACTAAACCAGCCGGGAATAAAGCACATTTCTATTTCACCTCTGTTTCCTTCCACCTCCCTCCCAGTAACAATAATAACACGATGCGGTGTCAAGGCACAGCAACCTGTCCCCGGCAATCATTTTAGTGCTGACGTATAAACAACAGGATATCTACAGTAGTCAAAGATGTCACATATCAAACTTGGAGTTAATCACCTGAAAATTGACGACTTTATGCCAATCTGAAATTTTAGGCCCGACCCTCCTGACAATGATCCCCCTACCGCCAACCAGGGGGTGACCCCCTTAATGTAATGAGGCATGTTATGGGATGCAGATTTCAAATATGCACTTTTAGGTTTTGGTTTTATGTCGATATGACAAATCTGAAAAGAGTTATGGAGAAAAATATATATATATATATATATATATATATATATATATATATATATATATATATATATATATATATATATATATATATATATATTACGTTTTGGGGCCTACAGCCTGATCCTTGGCCCAATTTGGCCCAAAATTTAATCAGGTGATCAGAATGTCATAGTCCATGATACCTGTATTTTTAGTCGTAATCGCATCAGTAGTTTTCGTTGAAAGGTGTCAACTGGCAGCCAGACAGACAGACAGAAACAAGCAAACAGACAAACCTAGTGAAAACAATACTCTTCCCCGAGCCCCTCCGGGCGGGGGGCAGATAATAATAATAATAATAATAATAATAATAATCTATCTATCTATCTATATACCTAGGCTGCTTCCCCCAAGGAAAGGGAGGTAGCCGAGACAGGACGACACAGTCCCCATTTACTCATCCATTCAACACATTCATTCGCATCTTAGCCCCAAAGGGGAGAACGGACAGATCCTCACCGCACCACACCGCACAAGGGTCAACTGCGCAATGCAATCAGTGACATCGGCAGCAGGGCCCGACAGCAGAACTGGTTTACCCCTGCCACATCATAACAGACCCATCCCCTTACCCGCACCTGACCTGACTAGCTGATCAGACCAAATGCGGGAGAATATCCCCTCAGGGCTGCGTCATCACTTAGTCATTCACAATTTCTCTCCATTTATTTCTGTCATGCACAGCCACTCTTCCTTGCTTAACAGACATCCCTCTCACATCCAGCGCTCTCTTCAAACTGTCCATCCATCCTATTCGTGGTCTTCCTCTCAGCCTTACACCTCTCACATCAGATCTAGTTATCTTTTTCACCAGTCGCTCATTATCCTTTCTCTCCATATGCCCAAACCATCGCAACACCCTCTGCTCAACTCTACCAGCCATCTCCCGAACAACTCCAGTTCTCCTTCGCACTTCGTCATTTCGCACCCGATCCATACACGTCACTCCACACATACTCCTCAGACACCTCATCTCCATTACATTCAAACTTTTCCTCTCTGCTACACCCATATTCCATGTTTCAGTCCCATATAACACAGTCGGTACCACAACACCCTCATACAGCCTTCTCTTTACATCCATTCTAAGCGAACGACATCTAAACACTTTTTTTCATTCCTTCCAGCACCTTTCCTACTTCATTTATTCTAAACTTCACTTCTGCATCTATTCTTCCATCCACAGCAACATGTGACCCTAGATATTTAAAACAATCTACCTCCTCAAGCAACTCACCATTCAAAACTATATTCATCCCCCTACCATCTATCAACCTCGTACACTTCATCACTTTACTCTTATTCTCATTTACTTTCAATTTCCTCCTTTCACACACCCTTCCAAAGTCCTCTACCAACTGTCTCAATCTCTCCTCTGAATCAGTCACCAGTGCAGTATCATTTGCAAACAGCAGCCGCTTCAGATTCCACTCTCCACCATCAACATTCACCAGACTCAGACCTCCACCAAAAATTCTTGCATTCACCTCCCTTACAACACCATCCATGTAAATATTAAACAACCAAGGCGACATCACACATCCCTGTCCCAGCCCCACTCTCAGGGGAAACCAATCACTCACAGCATTTCCCACTCTTACACACGCTCTACTATTTACGTAAAAACTTTTCACCTCTTTTAGTAACCTACCATCAAGTCCATACAATCTTAAAACAGCCCACAAAGCCTCCCTATCAATTCTATCATACGCTTTCTCTAAATCCATAAATGTCCAAAACACATCCTTGCCTTTCGCTAAATACTTTTCACACACTTTTTCTCACAGCAAACACCTGATCAACGCATCCCCTCCCTCTCCTAAAGCCACACTGCTCATCACCAATCACTCCCTCTGTACCCTCTCTAACGCTCATAATTAACACTCTACCATACACCTTACCTACAACACTCAACCGACTTATACCCGTAATGCTAGTACATTCATACTTATCACCCTTGCCTTTATACAACGGGACCACACAAGCACTTGCCCAGTCAATTGGCACCATACCTTTCTCAAAGCACACATTCAACAATCTTACTAACCAGTCAACAATAGTCACTCCACCACCCTTCAGGCATTCCACAGCACACCCATCCATACCTGCAGCTTTCCCTGTTTTCATCTCCTTTACTGCCTTCTCCACTTCCTCCTTCGTGATCATTCAACTCTCCCAACACATTTATTCCCTGCACCCTTCCATCCGCCCCAATCTCAGCCACCCTTTCCTCCTCTACATTTAACAATCTTTCAAAATACTCTGCCCATCTCTTCCTTACTGCATCCATCTCAATTAACATCCTTCCATCCTCTGCTTTTACTCGTTCTTCCTTCCCAGACTCTCCCTTTCGCACCCTTTTCACCTCCTTCCAACACATTTTCTTATTCTGTTGAAAATTCTCTGTCAGCCGCCTACCCCACCTCTCATCCGCTGCCACTTTAGCATCACGCACAGCCCTTCTCGCTCTATTCCTCTTTTCCTTATACCTTTCATATGACATCTCATCCTTCCTCTGCAGCCACACTTCATATGCACGTCTCTTCTCAGCCACAGCCATACTTACTTCCTCGCACCACCATTCACTTCCTTTTCTTACACCACCACCCACACGTCTCACACCACACACCTCTTCTGCATGCCCCACCACAGCACTCTTAAACAACTGCCATAATAATAATAATAATAATAATAATAATAATAATGATAATAATAATAATAATAATAATAATAATAATAATAATAATAATAATAATCTATCTATCTATCTATCTATTGCCAGACGCCATAATCCCGTAAGGGGTGGCCATTTGACTTTCAGTTATTTGTTTTACGGGGAGGGGCACTAACCCTCCACCAACCCACTTGTTGACACGTAGGGAGCACGTATGATTTAGTTATATGGTTACCACCCAGTATTGTAAATGGTTTCTTGGCTTACAGGAAACCATTTGGCTTGTCACTCAATGTAAAGCCACCTGTAAAGGAGAGGAAAGCAATTAGAAATGACAAGAAAGATGGGAGAAATAGGAAGAGAGGAGGGCAGGCACAGGAAAAAAAAGATGATAAAGGCTGAGGAAGAAGTAGGCAGCACTACATCAAGCGAGTGGATGATGGTCGCCCACCACCTACCACAAATAATAATTTTTATTATTTAAATACAATAATTATATTTTTACTGCTGTTGTTCTTTAAGCTACAGTTTTTGTTGTTGCTGTTGTTTTTGTAATTGTTCATATTATTGCTAAAACAACAACAACAACAACAACAATAATAATAATAATAATAATAATAAAAATAATAATAATAATAATAATAATAATAATAATAATAATAATAACAATAATATTAATTAGAACACTATAGAATTTCCAAGGACAGTTTTGGTAAAGAAAAGCTTCCCTCAGCCATAGCGTACTACAGTAGAAGCCGAGCTATAAAGAGACCTTGAGGTCAAGATCACTGACCTTGTGCATGTCACCTTAGATCGTTACACTCTATAAACCCATCATGTTTGGTGGCACTAGCTTTAATCCTTCATGAAAAATTGGGTGATATCGGGAATATCGGGAAAAATCTCACAGTCTGACCCCAGATGATCTCAGCAAATAATCACCTGAATGGAACCATACTCCCTTCCGGCCTGCGTCCGCCTTAACGCTATTTTGTTGCAAAGTTTCAGCTTCCTAGCTTAAGCGACTATTGAGATAGCGTGGATGACTCGCTTTTCCTTGATACGGGCAATGTCCAGAGATCCGGGTGACAGTATGCCAAGATATGTGGCCAAAAAAAGAGGACAATTGTCTGACTTAGTTGACCAAGATTTAAGGCTCTAGGCCAAATACTTTTGAAATATCGTAATGTTAAAACAAGTAATAACAACAACAACCACAACAAGAACAACAACAATAATAATAATAATAATAATAATAATAATAATAATAATAATAATAATAATAATAATAATAATAATAATAATAATAACAATAATCATTATCATTATAAGAGACGACAGGGTGGAAGTGAGGTTAGTAGGGGAGTGAAAGATAAAAATGGTAGATTACTAGTGGAGAAGGGAGAAAAGGTGAGCAGATGGAGAGAACACTTTAAGGAATTGTTGAACATAGAGGATGGAAGTAATGGGAGTATAAGTGGCTGGGGAATGGCTGGGAGAAGGAGGGAGGTGAGAATACAGGAAGAAATCTGTAGGATAGAAGTTGTGGAAGCAATGAAGAAAGTTAAATTGGGGAAAGCCCCAGGAATTGATGGAGTGTGTGGTGAAATGCTGAAGCATGGGGGAGAGATAGTAGTAGAATGGATGTGGAAGATGTGCAGATTGGCCTGGGAGAAAGGTAGAGTCCCGGAGGATAGGAAGTCAGGTATAATTATTCCCTTGTGCAAAGGAAAAGGGAAAAAAGAAGTGTGTGGTAATCATAGGGGCATTTGTCTTCTTAGTATATTAGGAAAAGTGTATGGTAGGATACTTATTGACAGAGTTAGAGAAAGAACAGAGGAGAAGAACAGGGAGGCTTCAGGAAGGGAAGAGGTTGTGTAGATCAGATATTCATTCTTAGATCTTTAGTGGAAAAGCTTCTAGAGAAGGGAAAGAAGTTGTATGCGGCTTTCATGGATTTGGAGAAAGGATATGACAGGGTGGATAGACAAGAATTGTGGAAAGTGTTAAGAATCTATGGAGTAGATGGGAAGTTGTTGAATGCTGTGAAGAGTATATATGATGGTGCGAAGGCTGCAGTGCGTGTGGATGGTGAACTAAGTGAATTTTTCTCTTTGAAGGTTGGGTTGAAACAGGGATGTGTCATGTCTCCATGGTTGTTCAATCTGTACATGGATGGGGTAATAAAAGAGGTACAAGGTAGGGTAGTGGATGTTGGAGTGGCCCTGGTGAGAGAGGATAGTGTTTGGAAACTCCCTGTACTGTTGTTTGTAGATGATACTGTGTTGTTGAGTGAAGACGAAGGGGCGCTGCAAGGCTTGGTGGATGAGTTTGGGAGAGTGAGTAAGAAACGGAATCTAAAGGTGAATGTAGGGAAGAGTAAAGTGATGGTCTTTGAGAGAGGTGAAGTCAGTGAATGTACAGCGAGGTTGGATGGTGAGGAATTGGAAAATGTGAGTACGTTTAAGTACTTGGGTTGTGTGATGAGTAAGGATGGAGATTTGGAGGGTGAAGTGCTTGAAAGGGTACAGCAGGGAAGAAAGGTTGCTGGTTCTTTGAAAGCAGTGATAAGAAACAGGGAAGTGAGCATGGAAGTGAAAAAGTTACTACATGACAGTATTGTGATACCAACTCTAACGTATGGAAGTGAAGCTTGGACGTTGTTGGAAGGACACAAGTCCAGAGTGAGTGCAATGGAAATGAGTTATTTGAGAGGAGCCTGTGGAGTCACATGGAGAGACAGGCTGACGAATGAGGATATAAAGGAATGTTGTGGTGTGGATGTGGATGTGATAGGAAGCGTTATGAGGAACACACTGAGGTGGTTTGGCCTTGTGGAGAGGATGGAGGGTGAGAGACTGACGAAGAGAGTGTATGTGAGTGAGGTGGAAGGGGGAAGAGGGAGGGGGAGGCCCAGGATGAGATGGAGGAATGGAGTGGAGAGGTATATGAGAGAGGGGTGTGTGAGTTGGGAGCAGGACAGTGAAATGGCGGGGGACAGGGCGACGTGGAGGCGATTTGTTTGTGGCCACCCCAAACGGGATTGGGGCGTCTGGCAATAGATAGATAGATTATTATAAGGAATGGCGGATAAATACAGGACCAAAGTAGGGGAGGATAAGAATCCATGAATTTGAATGAAATGGATCTGGACAGCCTGGGAATACATATAGGAATTAGTTAGAAATGCTAAAGCGGTGTGTGGTGTGGCAAGAGTAACAACAAAGACAGGTACGGCATGGAGGGATGATGAGTTTAAGATAGCAGTGGAGGAAAAGAGGAAGAAGTGGCTAAATTGGTTACAGGACAGGGGTTCAGTTGAAATAAGAACTGAATATATTGAGAGCAAGAAGCACGTGAAGAGAGTAGTAAAGAGGAAAATAAGGAGGTAAATGATGATCTAGGAAGAAAAACGAATGCAAACTACTCTGAAAATAGAAAGTTATTCTGGAAAGACGTGTGGAAATGTAGAAATGAAGGCGGAGAGAAATGTGATGGTGTGAAGGATGCAGGTGGTAGATTATTAACCCAAGGGGATGAAGTAATGACCAGATGAAAAGAATATTTTGAAAGCCTGATGAATAGGAATACAGACAGCAGAGCGGCTGTAAACATGATTGGTTTTGGGGGTGTGCGGAGAAGGAATGCAGTGCCAGAAAATGTGACACTAGCTCAGGTGAAGAGTGCCGTGAAGGGGCTGAAAAATGGGAAAGCAGCTGGGGTTGACGAGGTGTATACAAAGATAATTAAGTGTAGTGGAGCGAGTGGAATGAAGTACTTGTTGGAGATATGTAAGAAGGCATGGATGAGTGAAACTGTGCCTGCAGAGTGGAAAAAGGCTGTGATTGTACCCCTGTACAAAAATAAAGGTGAGAGACGTGATTGTATGAATTGTCGTGGAATAAGTTTATTGAGTGTGGTAGGGAAGATATATGGAAGAATTATTCTAGAGACAGTAAGAGAGACATCAGAAGTCCTAGTGAGTGATGAACAGGGTGGCTTTAGGAGTGGCAGAGGATGTGTGGATCAAATATTTGCAGTGAGACAGATAGCAGAGAAGGCTTGGAAGACGGACCATAGGGTGTTTATGGCATTCATGGATCTAGAAAAAGAATATGACAGAGTGGACAGAGAAGGAATGTGGAAAGTTTTGCGCATATACGGTGTAGATGGTATGTTGCTAGGTGCCGTCAAGAGTTTTTATGATGGTAGTGAAGCATGTTGAAGGGTTAATGAGCATCTAAGCGAATGGTTCACGATCGGTGTGGGCGTCCGAAAGGTTGTGTGATGTCCCCATGATTGTTCAATATATATATATATATATATATATATATATATATATATATATATATATATATAATAGAGATAGATAGATATGTGGATGGGGTGATGAATGAAGTAAATACACGAATCATGGAGATGGGAATGGCGTTGGTAATGAATGGTGATGGATGGAATATCTGAGATTTGATGAATGCTGATGATGCAGTACTCCTTGCAAGTACCGGACAAGAACTTGGTAGGCTAGTGCAGAGTATTGCTGTCTGTGAGCGTCGTGCCTTGAGAGTAAATATAGACAAGAGTAAAGTGATGGTTATTGAGAGAGAAGGTGACTCCCAGTGCGATGTTACAGTGAATGGAGAGTGACTGGAATTGGTAAGAGAGTTCAAATACCTAGGTACAGTGATAAAAGAGAGAGGAAGATGTGCAAAAGAAGGGGAAAGTAGAGTGACACAAGGAAGAAAAGTAGCTTGTGCAATGAAGGCCTTGATAAGAAACAGAGGCTTGAGTGTTGCAGCTGCACGAGGCTTATATGAAGGAGTGTTAGTGCCAACTTCAACGTATGGATGTGAGACTATGGTGTGGCATGAAAATGAAAAGTCAAGAATAAGAGCAGAGGAGATGAGGACTGCTGAGGAATGTATATTGAGTAAAGAGGGTGGATAGGATACGAAATAATGTGATTCGTGAAAGATGCGGAGTGAGGAAGTCTGTTGACACTGGAATCGAAGAGAGTGTGCTGAGATGGTATGGTCATGTGGAGAAAATGGATAACGATAGAGTGGTGAAAAAGGCATATCCAAGCGAATTTGAAGCAGGGAGGAGGCGAAGTAGGCCAAGGAGAAGGTGGAGAGATATAGTGGATGAGTGCGTGAGGAAGAGAGGTTTGGAAGTCGGTGAGGCAAGGGAACTGACAAGAGATCGAGCTGGCTGGATGAATATTGTGAGAAGTGCATGATCAGGGATTTTGGCACCCGTTTTTAATGTGGCGTGTCCGAATTGTCTCAGTCGGATACGTTTATGTGAAGCTACAGAATGTGGTGAATGTTTTTTGGCGCATCCGATGGAGCAAGGATTCCTGGGGCTTGAATGATGAGTGATTGGATGCGTGGTCCATTGGATTGGGCAAATTTGGGCTGTCTAGACATTGCTACTCCTCACCCTGCCCTTGGATGGGAAAGGAGGTCCGGATGATGATGATGTTATATATATATATATATATATATATATATATATATATATATATATATATATATATATATATATATATCATCTCACTCATCAGCCGTTTGAGTGTCCACTACAGGACCGGCCTATCCCAACCGAAGCTGGGACGATATATCTATCTATCTATCTATCGTTCTCTCTCTATCTATTTATTTATCTCTCTATCTCTCTATCTCCCTATCTATCTATCTATATATATATATATATATATATATATATATATATATATATATATATAATATATATATATATATATATATATATATATATATATATATATATATATATATATTATATAAAACAGAATTTGGCCAATGCAGACCAGTTTTTGTGTGAAGGCTCAGCTTAGAACGATTATGATCGTCAGCTTTGAAGGCATTCAGTTAAATGTCAATCTATTGGGCGAATTGACCCAGACGGGTTTGATATGATTTCACCCAAACTTGGTGGTAGGGTTGAGGGTAAGGTAAGAGTGAAGTAACTCAGTTTTGAGAGAAATCAGTCAAAGGCCAAGGTCACAGGGCATAGTCAAACATCCATGCCTTAGACAAGTTGGTGGGCGCGGGACTTGCTTTCTCTGACTATTGTTTCTTACTGAACTTTATTCTTTATTTACTAGACGGGTTACGAACTGCAGCCATTGTAAGAAAAGTAATCTAAAAGTATATAATTCTTTCTTTTTATCCCGGGATTGTGGCAACACCGCTATCGCTTTGTAATTACCACCGGTATTTCATAGAAATTCTTTTCCCTGATAGAATTTTGAAACGCAGTTTTCAGAATTATAATTAAATTGGACTCCATGGATTGATATTGTAGCAAGCTTCAAACAAATAAAATCTCTAACTGGAAATACATTTATTTTTACTGAAGCTACGGTAGGTTAACACAGAGTCATCTGTCCACACACACATATGTCTTAGGTATAAGCTTATAATTTTTTTCACTATATTCACATTCCCCTCTGCAAGAAGAATCTAATGTTAAACTCAGACTGCGAAAAAACTACGGCATTTTTCTGCTTAGTGTCATACAACGTGTTAAACACTTTGGGTTCACGTTTTTGTTTATTTCATGCTGCTCTCTCCAGGCGATATTATTCAGTTTAGGGGAGACAGTCTGAAGTGAATGAATTGATAAAGAATACATCAAGCCACTTAAATTCGAAACTTTTCTCTTAAGCCGAGAACATCATCTAATGGTAAGAAGAATAAAATAAGAAGGACGTCCTCGTGCTGCTGCTTGAAACATACTGACAGCTGCGGCACCTGATATAACTTGAGTTTATAGTCATAACAACACTGAGATGCAAACACACAGGGCGATATTGACGTACTGTACATCACCATCGTTATCTCCGGAATTTATGTTACAAACAACGATTTCGTGCCATTCTGATTTACAGGGCAGATACCTCAAAGTGAGCTTGATGAATTCTTCATTGGCTGAATAAGGAAATACTTGACTGGGTCGCTGGAGATAGTTAAAAGGATATAAAGGGAATTTTCATTGCTGAGAAATATTCAAGATCTCTTGAATTTCAGCCATTTATAATTATATATAGGGTGTCCTAGGACTTACGTGCAGGAAGTGATCATAGGGCTGATTTTGAGTTTCAAAAAGTGGAGGAGGCACATCAACCTGAGTCCATTTTTCAACCCATACAGAGTTGCAGTTACCGGCAATCTTCTGTAACGGCAGAGAATCAGACACATGACAATATAATATTTTTTACTCAAAATTAGCCCAAGAATAGCCTCCCTTACATCACCAGGTCCTGAAACACCCAGTACACACACACACACACACACACACACACACACACACACACACACACGCAGGAGGAAATTTTCATATCAGAGCATCTTTATACCTCATTCCTTCAAAGTGCTCCTTTTTATAAATAAGTATCCTGGGAGAAATTTAAACAGAGAATATTGATATTTAGAGGTTGTTTAAAGGCATCAAAGTTTGTCCCTGCTAGAACCATGATGTACGTGAGCCTGGCGTACTGGATGTTTCAAGCACTAATCAGGGAATTAGTTCAACTTTGTTTCAAGGCCAGATTTTATTACACTCATACATATTCATCAAATACAGACAATCTTAAATACTGCACCAGGGAATCATGGTTACAGTGGAAGTATGTCAACGATTATTTATCAGCAGTATTCATTTCTTGACATCAAGGGAGCTTTTCCGGTTCTGTTCGACAACTCATTTTGAAATTGCCCTAACTGTGTCGCTTCTTATAACATCGTGACGCCTCGGCCTGCGTGGTTGCTGGTCGTTGCTTGAGAGAGGATGATTGCTCTTGCAGTCCCAAAATATACCTTTTATTCCATTTGTCAGTGTCTTTAGTCAGGAATCCATCCAGGAAATACAGGGTTATTAGCACTTTTTCTGCACTTTTAACCAAATTGACGAACGTCTTCTGTCCCTCTGTGATATGGCCCATTATTGCCTGCTTTCATCGGTCATCTTTTCCCTCGTTTTGTGCTGGTTTCCAGCTTAAGCTGCTCTGCGTTCGCCTCCATACCTAGATCAAAGAGACTGAGAAGTGGCAAGTCCTTCTATAGGTACCATAAATATCTAGTCATCTTGCGTGGCGTGGCTGCACTGATATTTCACTGGGAGTATGCATGATGGTGCTGAACGAAATGAAGGTTGTTCCTAGCTGCGTAGGGAACCACTGGTGCCAGAAACCAAGTTTTGAGGCAAATCTTTGTGAGAAAAATGTTGAGGTCTCGGAGTCTCTGGGCTTCCCTTGCCTTCCAGTGAAACTATGGCGTGAATAGTTAAGAACTTTGAGTCTGTAATGTCATCCTGTATGCATGATGCATAGGTCAAGAAGCTTGGAACCTGGTCCCATGAGGCAGTATGCTTCCCATACAGAGCATCATTAGCTGCGGATGCTTGTGATAACCATCACATGGTTGGTGGTTCCACAGTTACTTGACAGTGAATGCAACAACTTTATTCCTGAATACGGTGAAATTCAGTGCAGCGAACTCGTCTGAGAAGGCGTCCTTGTACTTTGTTTTGTCAATGGACAGCCATTTTGCTTGGGGACGCTTGATAATGAGGATTGCTTGTACCCTGGTGGGCCCCAGGCATTCTCTTCAAGTGGCATCCAAGATTAACTCCAGCATATGGTGCTGACAGCCGAAGTGTAAAAGATATCTGCCAGTAGCTGCTCCAAAATTACGTAAGCCCCTGATGGCCGTTCAGTGATGGAGGTAACTGCGTCAAAGCACATGGCATGGACCATACTATCCATCTCAAGTTGGTAGATAACATTGCTCAGTGTTTCGTCTGTAGGTGGCCTTGCCAGTCCCACTGGGTAGCTGTAATATCTGCAGCAGCTTCTTCCACATGGTCAACACCAAAATGTGCACCCTATTCACATGTATATTTCCTGTGAGATCAAAAGCCAGCTTGGAGTCCCAGTGAATTGTCAGGACCATATCTGATTTAAACGCCTCTTTTATGGTGACAGCCGTTTTCCTTGGTATTAATATAATAGGCAACCGTCTGGTATTTTTTTTTTTAATGCGAGGAAGAAGGAACCAAAGGCCATGAGCCCGCAGTAACAGTTTCCTCCAAGAGAAAAACAAAATACAATAGAGAGCCAAATTCAAGATCCGATCATTTTGAGATGCATGGACACACTGCGTTTGAAAGACTGGAGATCATAGGCAGCAGGAAATACAGACAGAGGGAGACAGTTCCAGAGCTGACCTGTCGCATAAATGAGAGACTGGGAGTAACGGTTAACTCTTGCATTAGAGAGTTGGACAGAAAAGGGATGAGAGTTTGCTGCCAGACGGGTGCTACGCGCCCGTCGTAGAGGTGGAGGAATGCAAGCAGACAGTTCAGAGGAGCAGTGACCATTAAAGTAGCGATAGAAAAGAGATAAAGATGCAACAGTGCGGCGAAAAGACAGAGGTTGAAGGAATTCAGTAAGAGGAGGAGAGTTAATGAGACGAAAAGCCTTTGACTCCACCCTATTGAGAAGAGCTGTATGTGGGGAGCCTCCCCACACATGAGAGTTGTACTCCACACACGGGCGGATAAAACCCCTGTATAGAGTCAACAATTGTGCAGGGGTAAAGAAAGAGCAGAGTCGGCTTAGCACACCCAATCTCTTGGAAGCAGATTCTACACGAGATGTAATACGATCTTTCCAAGATAAGTCCCGAGTAAATGAAACCCCAAGCATGTTCAAGGATGATGCAGGATTAAGCTGAATATTATTAAACATTAGTGGGTATACCTGTGGAAAATTTTGTCACGTTGATAGGTGTAAGAACTGAGTCTTAGATGCATTAAAAACAACCATATTATTTTTACCCCAGTCAGAGATACGAGCCAAGTCAGACATTACGTGTGCCATAGCCTCATCCCTTGTTTGTTGAAGTAACTGTTGAGATGGGCGTTGCGGGAACCGAATGGAAAGGTGAAGGGTGGAGTCATCAGCGTATGAGTGGATTGGGTTAGATGTACAGCTTAGAAGATCATTGATGAATAAAAGAAAGAGAGTTGGTGATAGGACAGAGCCCTGAGGAACACCACTGTTGATAGATCTAGGAGAAGAACGATGGCCGTCTACAACAGCGGCTATAGAACGACCAGAAAGGAAGCTATCGATGAAGGCACAGATAGAAGGATAGAAACCGTAGGAGGGCAGTTTGGAAATTAAAGATTTATGCCAGACTCGATCGAAAGCCTTTGAGATGTCAAGTGCAATGACAAAGCTTTCGCCAAAGTCCCGAAAGGAGGATGACCAGGAGTCTGAAAGGTAGGTGAGAAGATCGCCAGTGGAGAGTCCCTGACGGAACCCATACTGACGATCGGAAAGAAGGTTGTGATAGGAAAGATGCCTTAAAATTTTTCTATTGAGAATTGACTCGAAAACTTTTGAAATACAGGACGTTAAAGCAATTGGACGATAGTCGGAGGGTTGGGAGTGGTCACCCTTCTTTGGGACTGGCTGAATGAGAGCAAACTTCCAGCAAGAAGGAAAGGTACAAGTTGACAGACAAAGACGAAATAGTTTGCCTAGGCAGGGTGTAAGCACAGAAGCACAGTTCTTGAGAACAACAGGAGGGACCCCATCAGGCCCATATGCCTTGTTAGTACTGAGGCCAGTGATGGCAGAAAATACATCTACTGAAGAAATTTTAATGTCAGCCATGAGGAAGTCAGAGGGGGGAAGTGATGGAGGAACAGCACCGGAATCGTCTAAGGTGGAATTGGAGGAGAAAGCCTATGTGAAGAGATCTGCTTTATCAGTAGAAGAAATAGCTACAGAATCACCAGAGTAGAAAAGAGGAGGGAAGGATGATGAGGTAAAGTTGTTAGAAAGATTTTTGGCAAGGTGCCAGAAGGAGCGGGAAGAATTCGAGTTGGAGAGTTGAGAGCACTTAGTATGGATGAAATTATTTTTAGCAGAGCGAAGAACAGACTTAGCACGATTCCGGGCAGAAACGTAAAGATGATGTGATTCAGGGGTGGGTTGGCTCCGGTACCTTTTGTAGGCCCTCTCCTTGTTGCAGACATCATTAGAACAAGCGTGATTAAACAAAGGCTTTCTTGTGTTAGTCAAAGGATATGAGAAAGGAATGTATGCTTCCATGCCCGAAATAATAACCTCCGTAATGCGCAAGGCACACTCAGATGGCTCACGGCCATGGAAGCAATAATCATTCCAGGGAAAATCAAAGAAGTACTGCCTGAGGGCCTCCCAGTCCACGGCTCCAAAATGCCACAGATGACGTTTCCCTGGAGGGTCCACAGGCCGTACCGGAGTGATAGGACAGGTTAAGGTAATAAGGTTGTGACCGGAGGAGCCCAACGGAGAGAAAAGATTAACAGAGTAAGCAGGATTAGTAGTAATGAAGAGGTCAAGTATGTTGGAGCTCTCTCCAAGGCGGTCAGGGATACAGGTAGGGTGCTGTACAAGCTGCTCTAGGTCATTAAGGATAGAAAAGATGTAGGCTTGTTCACCAGGTGGATCCGTGAAAGGAGAGGAGAGCCAAAGGTGGTGGTGAACATTGAAATCTCCAAGAATGGAGATTTCAGAGAAAGGAGAAATGGATAGAATGTGTTCCATCGTAGAAGTAAGATAGTCGAAGAATTTTTGATAGTCAGTAGAATTAGGGGATAAGTAAACAGCACAGATATATTTAGTCAGAGAATGACAGGAAAGCCGAAGCCAGAGTGTGGAGAATTCAGAAGAATCAAGTTCAGGAACACGAGAGCAAGATAAGTCGTTGCGTATATATACACAACAGCCACCTTTGGCTTTGAAATGAGTATAGAGAAAGTAGGAGGATACAGAAAAGGGTTTGCTGTCAGTTGCCTCAGACAGCTGAGTCTCCGTTAGAAAAAGAAGGTGAGGTTTAGAGGAGGAGAGGTGGTGCTCAACAGAGCGAAAGTTAGATGAAAGGCCGCGAATGTTGCAGAAATGAAGAAGAAGAGAGTCAGACAGTGGTTCCAGGCACCTCGAGTCATCACTGGGAGAGGGGCGGATGGCGGGGGCATTTTTGGTCCCCCCCCCTGTGGACTCCGAGGCTTGATGAATCGACGCCATTTTTGGTGAATTTTGAATAGGAAGTGTAGTGTGTACTGTGCATGTAGTTTGGTGAAGATAGTTAGAGAAATTTGTACTGGAGAGCATGCTGGCCTACTCTCTGTGTAACTGAGACACTGAAAAAGTTCAGCAAAGGGGGATGGTCAGGAACTAGTCCTGAGGGCTGATGAAACGGGAGCTCCAGCACTCCCTGTCATCAGCTTTCCATCCACCTCGGGAGTACTGCCCTGCTCGACTGGTGCTACAGTCTACTCCTATCTTATACATCCGTATATGAAACGACTGTACCTTACCTGAAGGGAAATATCGTATCATAATTTCATACCGTATTTAAATAGAAAATAATCCATACCGAACTGTACTGCATTATCAGTCTTAGCGGTTCAGTGCAGCCAGCACATGTGCGCTGACCAGTGCAAAGACTGCACAGTGGTTCACTATAAGCTTTCAAAAGAGGAAGCGAAATTTAATACACTGGAGCCACCTCTAAATATTATTGTATCTGCTTCATATTTCACCCAATTTATTTTTTATGAAGATTGACTAATTTCACATGATCAGAGATAAATTTTTTTATAACGTCAAAATACGGATCACCGCAATATATACATTCCGGTATATCTATCTATCTATCTATCTATCTATCTATCTGTCTGTCTATCTATCTATCTATATCTATCTATCTATCTGTCTATCTATCTGTCTATCTATCTATCTATAATTATGTGTGTGTGTGTGTGTGTGTGTGTGTGTGTGTGTGTGTGTGTGTGTGTGTGTGTGTGTGTGTGTGTAGGCATATTTCTAAAAAATAATATGCAGTAATCATATACAACAACGATTAAGCCTGGCTAGTATTATGCAGTCGTGCACGTCTAGAAAACTACAAGACAACTAACGTATGACATAGGGTACCACAGGAAAGGAAACACTACCAGTTCTGCTTGGGTGTATTAAAATACGGTCATTTCATATTACATCACAGGGAATGCAAACGGCAACCACAGGAGTGTAAGTGAAATATTATATCTCTTCTTTCCGTTCAGACACCATCAACACTGGGATGACAATTTCTCAGTAATAATAGCACTTGCACATTCTTCCCTGGTTTTTAATATCGTTCACATGAAAAATAAAGTCCAAGGAATACTTCATGATCAACTATTGGAAAATAATTTTTTCCAACATTTGCCTATGATACATTTGAAAAAGTTCAGCTGAAAGTATATAAGGCTTAACTACAATGGCTGTCAGTCGTACTGAATAAATGAAATGTATTTTGCTTGAATTTTGTTACGTATATTTGAAACGAAAAACAAACACGATTTCCTCTATCTTTTTCTTCATATAAGAGACTGTGCCAGTTGTAAGTTGTACACTTTTCTGCTTGGATTGTGTTTAACATAAAGGAAAGCATTGGTTTGTTCACATGACTACCCAATGTCTTGCTTTTCACACATGCTAACAAATCAACCAACAAACAAAGATAAATGGACGCCGGCATACACATGTCGTTCTTTATATGTTGGACATGTTTACATATAATCATAGAATTATGTTTTGCCAGGCTTCTGTTCAACTTGTGAACCATTTTACCGTGTGTGACGAAGGTTTCATTTGGGCTCGTATGACATGTGTTTTTTTAGTGTGATAAAGTATAGCATTATTAATAACAATGCTATAAACAGCTTGACCTGTAATCGGGCACATCTGGGTTTCTTTAAGAGGGAAGCCAAATAAGTGACTGTTTTAGGGGGGAGGGGAGGTGTAACTGCACACATGGCCAAACGTAATTTTGTTTCTATCGTTCCCTGTCACAGATTAAAGGCTATTATACTACATAAGTCTGTGATAGTGTACTGATTATAGAAACGATGCTAACAACTGGGTGTATACTTCATGTAGTGTTTGTAGCGCTTGTGTGTATACTTAACAAGATATACTTTAAATTTTTATACTGACTTTAAACCGTGCTTGCAATGAAGTGACCTCTGCGTCGCCTTATGGTTCTAATTTTTCAAATGCTCTTTTCTGCTTCGTAATATTTTATTTCTCCACATTTCTCTAAAGTGTCGGCTATGCGGTTACTTCCAGGATTTGGGACTGTAGCACGGCAAAGTGATAACGAATAATAGTGGGTATTATGTGGAACGTGAACCATTTATATGTTGCTGATGCACTCTGGTTGGTAGGTCAGCAAAATCTAGATGGCTCACGTTTGCAAAACTTCATAATCGTCGTCGTCTTCGTCACAACCATAAATACTAGCTAAGGCATGGAGTTTTGGTAGGATCCAGAAACACAAGAAGGGAAAGCACAAAACTCAAGAAAACATTCTGATATAAAATGTTTGATTTGGTTGATTAACTCACTGGTGGAATGATGATGCTTCAGCTGTGCCTTTAAAAGACCATCATGTTATGCCAGAATACAGATGGCATGATCCACACCTGATGACGGATAACAATAACTTCGACCTATTCTCTTCTCAGCCGTGATATACTGACTTCACTTAGGTCCTCTCTCTCTCTCTCTCTCTCTCTCTCTCTCTCTCTCTCTGATCCATGTATCCATTATGCACATAAAATCCTGATAGAATTAGTGTAGATCTAAATCTCTGCCATATTCCATGTTCCAAGGTTAACAACTATGGTGTTGAGTAATGGCTTTCGTTGGGAGCCCTGGACGCGAACCCCCGACCCTCAGATGTCTCACACAACGTAAATCCTGACTCAAGAGAAAGTCTACCATTATGCTTAATTCTCGTTCGTAGATGAAAAAACTATCGCTGTGCATAACGACTATAACCGAGGCCACTGGGGCTGCTCTTCCCGCTCTTCCCCACCATTAGGGATCACTGCCAAAAACCTGGTCTTCAGGAAAGTCTACCACGAGTTATAATTTTTGTTTTTCAGTTTAAAATTATGACCGTGTCTAACAGCTTTGTCTGGGACCACCTGGGATCGTCCTCCTACTCCCACCCCTCCTCCGTGGATGATTACCATCAGAGGGTGCCGTCCTGTCTTACACCCGGCTTGCGTAAAAGTCAATCCCTTTGCAAAATCTCGTGGTTCACAATAAAAATAAACTGTATATGCGTAAATTACAGCTTTGGCCCAGCAAACCGAGATGCCGCTTCCCTGGGGGGGGGGTCCCTTGGGAGTCCCATCCTGTCTGGAACCTGGAGCAGATGGAGGTCTACAACTGTGTAGAGATTCGCTTACCTAACACACTCCCATAAGGCCTGGATAACATTCTTTAAGTTGATTCAGTAACTCAAGGAGTGGGTGAGTTAGTGACACGTTGAGGGACTAGCACTGTATTTGGCCACCGTTGTGTGTGGGGCAAAAATTGTTTCACGGAAAACACTTTCAGAAGTATGTGAGAATAATAATAATAATAATAACAATAATAATAAAACGGGTTCAGTCTACAGTGAGTTCCATGGCGGACGTAAATATCAAAGGGCCTGACTGAACACACACCAGCCTCCAGTGTATTAAGGGCGACTCTCTCTCTCTCTCTCTCTCTCTCTCTCTTACGTTAATTATGTTCAGGTTTCTTTGGAAAGGACGTTTTTGGCAGTCTCTCAAGCTTTTTTTTTTCCTTCAATTAAAATCTATCTATCCATCTATCTATAGCCCGATGCCCTAATCCCGCAAAGGCTGGCCGCAGACAAAACGCCTCCAAATCGCTCTGTCACCCACTATTTGACTACCCTCCCCCAACTCACTTCCCCCTCCCTCATATGCCTCTCAGCTCCATCACTCCACCTCATCCTCGGTCTACCCCTCCCTCTCCCTCCCTCCACCTCACCTGCATACACCCTCTTAGTCAGTCTTTCATTCTCCATTCTCTCCACATGTCCAAACCACCTCAGTGTATTTCTCCTAATCTTCTCAACCACATCCACATCCACCCCACAACGTTCCTTCACTTCTTCATTCGTCATCCTGTCCCTCCACGTCACTCCACATGCTCCTCTCAAGTAACTCATTTCCACTGCTCTCACTCTTGACTTGTTCCCCTCTTGCAAGGTCCACGCCTCGCTTCCATACGTCAGGGTAGGGATCACAATACTATCATGCAGTGACTTCTTAACTTCCATACTGACCTCCCTATTTCTCATCACTGTTTTCAGTGAACCAACAACCTTCCTTCCCTGGTGTACCCTTTCACGTACTTCATCCCCCAAAGTTCCATCCTTACTCATCACACTACCCAAGTACTTGAATGCACTCACATTCTCCATATCCTCACCATCCAACCTCACTGTACATTCTGTGACTTCATTCCTCTCAAACACCATAAATTTACTCTTGTTTACATTAACTTTCAGATTCCTCTTCCTACACACTGTCCCAAATTCATTCACCAGACCTTGCAACTCCCATTCATCTTCACTCAGCAATACTATCATCAGCAAACAGCAACACCGAAATCTTCCAAATCTCGCCCTCATTCATTAGAGCCACCCCCACATCCACTGCCCTACCGTGCACCTCCTTTACAACCCCATCCATGTATATATTAAACAGCCATGGAGACATCACACAACTCTGTTTGCATCCCACACTGAGATCAAAGAACTCACTCAGCTCACCATCCACTCGCACCGTAGCCCAAGCTCCTTCGTACATACTCTTCACAGCACTCAACAATTTCCACTCCACTCCATATATTCTTAATACCTTCCACATACCTTGCCTATCTATTCTGTCATAAGCTTTCTCCAAGTCCATGAAGGCAGCATACACTTTCTTTCCCATCTCTAGATACTTCTCCACTAAACATCTTAGAACAAATATCTGATCTACACACCCTTTTCCCTTCTTAAATCCCCCTTGTTCTTCTCCAGCTAGCTCCTCTGTCATATGCCTAACCCTATCAATGAGTATTCTACCATATATTTTACCAGTCACACTAAGAAGGCAAATACCCCTATGGTTACCACATACTTCTCTCTCCCCTTTTCCTTTATATAAAGGAACAATTATACCTGATTTCCAGTCCTCTGGAACCCTTCCCTCTTCCCAAGCCAATCTACACAACTTCCATATCCACTCCACAACAATCTCACCCCCATACCTAAGCATTTCACCACACACTCCATCAATTCCTGGGGCCTTTCCCAGCTTAATCTTCTTCATCGCTTCCACTACTTCCGACCTACTGATCTCTTCCTCCCTCCTCTCATCTCTTCTTCTCCCAGCCATTTCCCAACCACTTATACTCTCACTGCTCTCACTCTCTACATTCAACAAATCCTCAAAGTGCTCCTTCCATCTCCTCAATTTCTCTCTCTTCTCCACCAACAATCTATTAGTCCTATCTTTCACTCCCCTACTATTTCCCCTTTCACACTGTCTTACTTTTCATTACCTCCTTCCAAAATAATTTCTTACTCTCCCTCCATTTCACACTCAGATTCCTCCCAAACTCTTCATCCACTTTCTTCTTACTCTCCTTCACCAATCTCATCACCTCCCTTCTCCTGCTCACAAATACCTCTCTCTTCTCTCTCTCATCTTCTCCCCTACCTCTGCTCGCTAGCCATTCGCTATATGGCTTCTTCTTTTGTTCCACAGCTCGTTTCACCTCATCATTCCACCATGCTGTCCCTTGCACATCCTTGCATCTCCTCCTCACTCCACAAACCGCCTCACACGCTGCGCCTATCTCTTCCGTGAATATCTTACATACGTCTTCCACCCCTTCCATCTGCTCTAGCTCATACCTTCCTAATCTTTCTTCCACTATGCTCTTATACTCTGCCATTTTCTCACTATCTTGCAACTTCCTCCACTCTTCTCACAGGAGCTGTTTCCTCCTGTCTTCCCCTTCGTCTCTTCACCCATTTTCTTTGCAGCCTTACCTTGGCCATCACTAAGTGATGGTCCGAGACTCCACTCCCCCACCCTCTCCACACTCCTAAAATACCCGTCTAAATTTATGCAGACGTTAATCAGGCAGCGTCAGCGCCAGTGTACCCTTGTGGAAAATAAGTTAGCGTGTTGGAAATAATTTATTGGCAATTCCTTTATGACATGGTAATTATTGATAGTTTTTATACGCCAGCCATTACAGTAGCGTCATTATCTCCACTGAATATTAATATCAGGGAGATAACGCCAGAATTTACTTTAGATAACGAGGTTATGACTGGTAATTAATCTGGGGTGACATTATTGTGAGGTATATTATATGGGACGCCAGGGACTTTATCTTTCATGGCGCCTCTCATTTCTATTTTATTTTCGTTTTTTTTTTCTTATTAATGATTCATTACCTTACTCTCGCTTCCCATTCTAGATACGACAATGTTTTTTTTAGGTTAAGCTTCCCCCCCCCCCTCCATCCTTTTATTTTCTTTATTCTCTCTCTTCCTTGAACTGTTTTATTCATTACCTTCGCCAACGAAGTTGGAGGAGTTTTTTTTTTATTCACCTATCTTTGTTTGTTTATCTGATTTTTTTTTTTTTTTGTCCACACTATAATCTCCAAAAATTTCCAATTAATTACAGTGAAATTTTGTGGAAGGTTGGGCCATGGGCCAAGGAAGAAAAATTTAATTTTGCAGCTGATCCGGATCCGGATCCGGATTCTATGTATCCTGCACAATATCTCCAAAAGTTCTCAATGAATTAAGTAAAATTTTGTGGGAGAGTGGGTCATGGGTCAAGAAACAATTGCTTAAATTTGGGAGCGGATCCGAATCCCATGTATTCTACACATCTCCACGGATCCGGAACCGGATCCTTTTTTATGGCAATGACACAGGCGGAGGTATGCGCTCTCTGAATGCTTTCTAGTTTATTTTTCCCGCATTTTATAAACATTAATACGAGGGCATGTTCTATACTATACATTTTGCTGTCTGCAAATGATTTTAATCAGTTCAGAAATGACTCCAGGGATTGGGTATCGCTTTTTACCCGTCCCCGCCCCGGGGGTGGTTAGGTACGGGTATTGTTTTCACTCCATGTGTCTGTTTCTGTTTGTTTGTTTGTTTGTCTGTCTGTCTGTTAACAACTTTACGCTAAAGCTACTGGTGCGATCTTGACTGAAATTACAGGGATGATGGGCTGTGACCTTTTGAACACCTGATTAAGTTTTGGGCCACACTGGGCCAAGGCTCAGACTGTAGGCCTCCCAAAAGTAAAGAAACGGGGACGGGTTAAAATCGTTTTTTGCCATAACTCCTTTCAAATTCGTTCAATAGACATGAAACCAAAACCTAAAGGTCCATCTTTCAAATCTGCATCCTATAACATGCCGCATTACATCAAGGGGGTCACCCTTAGTTAGCGGTAGGGGGATCAATGTCAGATGGGTCGGGCCTAAAATTTCAGATGGGCATATCTTCAATTTTAATCCTATTTACTCCAAATTTGATAAGCGACATCTTTGACTAGATATCCTGTTGTGTTTAAACGTCAGCACTAAAATGACTGCCGGGGACGGATTTGCTGTGCTTTGGCACTGCTTCTTGTTTCATCCGTTCACTTCTTGTGATCCTGTATAAGCTGAATATTACAGTTAACACTAATACAGTAACAACAAGGAGTACTCAGGGATTGCCTGTGACATTGAAGTTTGACTGATGTTCGCAGTACTGATTTCATTCTTTCTTGTTTTACTCTCAGTCCTTCTAAAACATTATATTAAAACTGGATAAAAAAACTGCTAAATTGATCTTGCTAAGTGAAACTTTGACGTTTCTCTATAACCTTGACCTATGATTTAGTGTTTTCTAAAACAATGGGTCATCCCCTTCCCTGATCTTCAAACGTTCCACCAAGTTCGGTTAGTGTCGGAAATATTTTCACACACACACACACACACACACACACACACACACACACACACACACACACACACACACACACTGGCTCAGCGGTAGCGTTCTCGCTTGCCATCTGGTAGTCGGGAGTTCGCGCCTCGCTCAGGTTGCGAAAAGTTTCACTGACGAAGTGGGTGGTTTCTGTCCCCCTTGAGCAAGGGGACGGGTTTGTGCGTGTGTGAAGGTCACAGCCTTGCCCTTAGATCGGACTATATGAGCTCTCAGCTTCCTTCCGGGAGGGTAAAAGCTGACGATCACGACCATCATGTGATCCTGACCGACCCGGTGAACTACACACACACACACACACCCACACCGCGAGAGTGGGTATAATTGCTTGTGGAGTGGCATTGTCCTTGGTGATATGACACTCTGCTAATGAAGGCTCGGGACTTTACTATTTCTTACACCACTTCTCCCTTGCTTGTATTTTTGTTTCCTTCGTTAATCAAACTTGTTGTGAAGATGTCATTTATAAATTATTCTTGCTCTTCTACACTTTTTTTTTTTTTTTTATCGAGGCGAAAATGCCCTTGACAGGTTGGTGATGATTGGCTGAATGCAAGATATATCTGAGGGAGAAATTTGAGTTAGTAAATAAGTTTCGATTCACATTACCTGGTATTTTATTTGAAATACAACGATGTTATTTGGCCTTGATGCATTCAGCCAATCATCACCATCCCGTCAGGTGCATCGTCGCCTCAATAATTTAAAAAAAAAATGAGTATAGTTTCACCTTCACAATCTTAACAGCTTTATTCTTGTTGCCCGCTGACTATTATATACAGTTTATATTTTGACGCTGTGCTGAAACGACAAGGACTGTATATTCCACCTTAGTCGTAGTCTTCCATCTCTCTCTCTCTCTCTCTCTCTCTCTCTCTCTCTCTCTCTCTCTCTCTCTCTCTCTCTCGTTAGAAATACGTCTTTTCTAGGTTTCAGTCTATAATGTCCGTATATCAGGAATTAATACGAAGTCTTGATATTAAAAAAAAAAAAAATAGTGAATTGTTTCATTGGAAGAATTATACTGACTGTGATTGTTGTGAAGATAAAGTAGTTTTGATCTGGCTTAATGACTGAAATTAGGATGATTGGGCGGTCTTTGATGGTTCTCTACAGGTATAATGCTTTCCCTTTGTTTCTGGACCATACTTCATCCCGTCTATTATGTGAGAGTTACAGTTATGATGATGGTGACGATGTTCTCCCCATTAACTGAATAATCTTTGATTTTTAATCCCAGAACACCCAGCCGCGTAGCTGAGTATCAGGGTTAGGATGATGGTGGTGATGATGATGATACTCCTTCCTGACTGATCTCTTTCTTTGTTTCTAACCCCTACCTCGTTCCATCTGAGGTTGGATGAATTTTTAGAGGACAGTGATGATGATGATGATGATGATGATGATGAACCAGGTGGGTAAGACTTTGATACAGAAACTAACATAAGAAGCTAAGATAAATTTTCATCAGCGTGCCTAATTACACGAGCCGAACTTCCATTCACTCATCATGCAGGTCTGATTGGAAAAAGATTTGAAAATCTTGCCGTACGGAGGTTGACAGCCTGTTGGAACATCCTGAGTAGATAGAGAAATCACTGAAGAAAGAAAATGAACATCACTGAGGAAGAAATGGAAAACACTAGAAGCCTGGTAGATATACTTCAGTGCTGAAAACCATTTCAGCCCTTCTATACAGTGACGTCTTTTTGTATCTTGTTGTAGCTGGCATCACACGATTTATATTCAGCTGAGGTGAGTTCTCCGGTGACAACGGGATTAATGAAGGCAACACCTTCCATCTCCAATTTGAAAAATCAGTCCTAAGCAGCATTAAATCGCATAAAAGTACCGACAATAGAATACAAGAAGTGTCATCGTATTGAAAGGGTTGTTATAATTATGCTAATTATGCCTGGCTTTATTCAGTTTCTGTTAAGTAATAAGAGTTAGGTTTAATAGACTCGGTTTACTATAGTTTTTTAGACGAGTTAGCCTGGAGTATTCTGTTATGATTTGCCTGATTCAGTTTAATGATGTGCTGGCTTGGGTGTAGCGTGCGACGAATAATTAAAGGAAAAGGTAAAATGTCGGTGGTAAGTAGTGGAGCCAGTGCCAATATACGAGACCAATATCCCGATAACTGCCACAACAAAGGCATTTATAGCTTGGGGTTAATAGGAACACACAGTTTCTGTGGAGGTCATTGGGTAATTCACAACGGCAGGCAGGGATAGAGAGAAAAGGGAAAGTGATGGTCGAGAGGGGAAGGACGTTGAAGGTTATTGGTGAGATAGAAAAGGGAAGGGAAGAGGGCTGAAGGATATCTGATGAAGAGAAAAGAAAAGGGAATGAGGAGGGAGGGGACTGAAGAAGTTGAAAGGGATGGGAAGAGAAGAAACGAAAAGAGAAGCAAACTGGGAAGAGAAAGTAAACAAAGGTGGAGAAACTTTGGACCGCAAGTTGCATGAGTGGAAGGGAAATGAGAGAATGGAAAAACGGAACGGTGGAGTAGTAAGTGAAGACAGTGGAAGCGAGATAAACTAGAAGAAAGATGAGATGACTTTTTTTTTTTATTACCCTCATGGCAGGGAAGGGAACACAAAGGGGAAGCAAAGGAGACTGAGGAAAGTAGTGGTATAAGCGAAGGGAAAATGGGAGGAGAAGGGAGGGAAGGAGATAAAGTAGGAAGGGAAAAGGAATAAGGATGAGAAATGGAAATCTCCATGATTCTGGTGTATGATCATGAATCATTATGAGGACACAATTTTCATGAGTATAACCACGTAGTTCAGAAGCACAAAGCAAAGGCGGCAAGGGAAAAATGGGAAAGGGAGGGGGTGGGAAGGGAAATCGGCTGGGAGATGTTGGAGTTTGGAAATGAAGAGAGACAGCGTATAGTGTGACAAAGTGAAGTGGGCTGGAAGGGTTGGAATGCCAATTAATTAGTTAACCTTATCATGTAAGAAATTACTGAATTGAGCTGTGAACTATGTACCAAACATCCCCTTCCCAGTTCTTCACTTCTTGTCACCCCACCCCAGTACCCTCACTCTTGTCACACCACCACACCAATGTCACCCCTCGTCACCCCGCTACTCTTGCCCTGCCATTCACTAAGCTAATGGGACCAGTTCTGCAGGCCATACGTCGAGCGGGTTGTTGGTGCTTATTACTTCATTTCGATTTAATGACCACGTTGAAGGAGGGCTGACTGGCGGTATGATCGTGGTTTGACCAGGCTGGTAACTGGGGGTAGGGGGGTTTTCAAGAATACTCCCCCAGTATCCCTGCTTGTCGTAAAAGGCGACTAAAAGGGTTGGCGGAGGGTTAGTGCCCCTCCCCGGAAAACAACTAACTAAAAAAACAAACAAGAAGCCTCGGACAAGGACTGACCAAACGTTGACGACCCAGGACCGGACAAAGGACTTGGTAATGTGTACATGGAATGTAAGAGGAGCGAATGATGAGGTGAAAGAGAGAGAGATTGTCCAGGTGCTTGAGGATGCGAAAGTGGATGTATGTGGAATAACTGAAACAAAATGGAGAGGAGAAAGTGTGAGAGAATGGGAGTATGGATGGGGTATATGTGCAGGAGTAGATGAGAATGAGAGGGCAAAGGAAGGAGTGTGTATAGTTGTGAGTAAAAGATGGAAGAAGAGCATAAGACAGTATGGATCAGTTGGGTCAAGGATTGTGTGGGTAAGTTGAAAGTTGGAATACAAATGTGGGCGATTGTGTGTGTGTATGCGCCAACGCAAGATCGTGCTAGAAGAGTGAGAGAAGAGTTCTGGACAAATGTGGAAGTGTGCATGGAAAAGTTTGGAAGGAATGAGAGAGTGTTTTTGATCGGTGATATGAATGGTAAAGTTGGTAATGTGAAGGTGGATGGAATAGTTGGTGAGTGGGGTGTGCCTGCTGAGATAGATGAGAATGGGAGTGCGTTAGTGGACATCTGTGCTGGGAGGGGGTTGGTAATAGCCAATACCCTCTTCAGGCATAAAATGATCCACAGGTATACATGGCAGTGATGAGAAGGGTGGGTGGTGAACTGAATGAAAAGGAAGGCAATGATTGATTATGTGTGTGTGGATGAAAGGATGCGAAGATGTATATTGGATGCAAGAGTTTATAGAGGTTGGGGGAGTGGCCTTTCTGACCACTACTTGGTGGTGGCCAGAATTAGGATGCAAGTAAGATGGAGGAATAGAAGAAGGGAAAGACGAGAGGAAGGAGTAGTTGCAAGGAGAGTGGAAAGGTTACAAGAGGATGAGAAAAAGGCAGAGTATAAGAGAGAAGTGGAGGAACGATTGGGCAAATATGAATTGGAGCAGATGGGAGACGTGGAAGGTGTGTGTAAGATATTTACCGAAGAAATATGTGCAGCATGTGATGTGGTGTGTGGAAGGAAGAGAAGACGGAGGGGGGTGCAAGGAACAGCGTGGTGGACTGAAGAGGTGAAACAGGCTGTGGCACAAAGAAGAAAGCATACAATGAATGGATGAGAAATACGGGCGTGGAAGAAGTTGAGAGGCAGAAGAGAGAGTTATATGTGGAAACGACGAGAGGTGAAAAGATTAGTAAGAGAGAGTAAGAAGAGAGTGGATGAGGAATTTGGAAGGAATTTGAGTGTAAAGTGGAGGGACTGTAAGAAAATGTTCTGGAGAGAAGTGAAAAGAGTAAGACAGGGTGGAAGTGAAGTTAGCAGGGGAGTGAAAGATAAACATGGTAGATTACTAGTGGAGAAGGGAGAAAAAGTGAGCAGATGGAGAGAACACTTTAAGGAATTGTTGAACGTAGAGGATGGAAGTAATGCGAGTATAAGTGGCTGGGGAATGGCTGGGAGAAGGAGGAGGTGAGAAGACAGGTAGAAATCAGTAGGATAGAGATTGTGGAAGCAATCAAGAAAGTTAAATCAGGGGGAAAGCCCCAGGAATTGATGGAGTGTGTGGTGAGATGCTGAAGCATGGGGAGAGATAGTAGTAGAATGGATGTGGAAGATGTGCAGATTGGCCTGGGAGGAGGTAGAGTCCCGGAGGATTGGAAGTCAGGTATAATTATTCCCTTGTACAAAGGAAAAGGGAAAAAGAAGTGTGTGGTAATCATAGGGGCATTTGTCTTCTTAGTATAATAGGAAAAGTGTATGGTAGGATACTTATAGACAGAGTTAGAGAAAGAACAGAGAAATTAGTTGGAGAAGAACAGGAGGCTTTAGGAAGGGAAGAGGTTGTGTAGATCAGATATTCATTCTTAGATCTTTAGTGGAAAAGTTTCTAGAAAAAGGAAAGAAGTTGTATGCGGCTTTCATGGATTTGGAGAAAGCATATGACAGGGTGGATAGACAAGGATTGTGGAAAGTGTTAAGAATATATGGAGTAGATGGGACGTTGTTGAATGCTGTGACGAGTATGTATGATGGTGCTAAGGCTGCAGTGCGTGTGGATGGTGAACTAAGTGAATTTTTCTCTTTTGAAAGTTGGTTTGAAACAGGGATGTGTCATGTCTCCATGGTTGTTCAATCTGTACATGGATGGGGTAATAAAGAGGTACAAGGTAGGGTAGTGGATGTTGGAGTGGCCCTGGTGAGAGAGGGATAGTGTTTGGAAACTCCCTGTACTGTTGTTTGCAGATGATACTGTGTTGTTGAGTGAAGATGAAGGGGAGCTACAAGGCTTGGTGGATGAGTTTGAGAGAGTGTGTAAGAAACGGAACCTAAAGGTGAATGTAGGGAAGAGTAAAGTGATGGTCTTTGAGAGAGGTGAAGTCAGTGAATGTATAGCGAGGTTGGATGGTGAGGAATTGGAAAATGTGAGTACGTTTAAGTATTTGGGTAGTGTGATGAGTAAGGATGGAGGTTTGGAGGGTGAAGTGCTTGAAAGGGTACAGCAGGGAAGAAAGGTTGCTGGTTCCTTGAAAGCAGTGAGTAGAAACTGGGAAGTGAGCCTGGACGTAAAAGTTACTACATGACAGTATTGTGATACCAACTCTAACGTACGGAAGTGAAGCTTGGACGTTGTTGGAAGGACACAAGTCAAGAGTGAGAGCAGTGGAAATGAGTTATTTAAGAGGAGCTTGTGGAGTCACGTGGAGAGACAGGCTGACGAATGAGGATATAAAGGAGCGTTGTGGTGTTGATGTGGATGTGATAGGAAGCGTTGTGAGGAACACACTGAGGTGGTTTGGCCATGTGGAGAGGATGGAGGGTGAAAGACTGACGAAGAGAGTGTATGTGAGTGAGGTGGAGGGTGGAAGAGGGAGGGGGAGACCGAGGATGAGATGGAGGGATGGGGTGGAGAGGTATATGAGAGAGGGGGGTGTGAGTTGGGAGCAGGGTAGTGAAATGGCGGGGGACAGGGCGACTTGGAGGCGATTTGTTTGTGGCCACCCCAAACGGGATTGAGGCGTCTGGCAATAGATAGATAGATAGATAGATATTTCTCTGTTTTTTGTATTTGCTGTTAGTTGGTTCTGTTTGTTGGATGTTAGCTTTGTTGGCATTGTTGACTGTCTGTGTTGGTAGTGAGTTAGCTACTGATTAGCATCACACATCATCACATGTTATCACTTGGACAATAACAGTGGAACGTCTGTTCTAATTGGTTCATTGCAATTGGTGCACTTTGAGTTGATAACCAGGCTGAACGAAGATTTACTCGCGATGTGACTGGTTAGGTGAGTCTGAGTCATCTGTGTTGGTCGGCTGAGGTGGCAGGATGTTGGCTATGTTGAAGTAATACTGATTACAGAGTTACCATTTAACCTTTAGCCAGACGCTTTAATCCAAGCAGGGGTGGCAACAAACAAATCTCTTCCATATCATCCTGCCCTTCGTTATCAGGCTGTCTTCTCTCCAACTCATGCCAACTTCAGCATTGTACCTCGCAAACCCATTCCTCCATTTCGTCATTGATTCCCCTCCCCTTCTCTCCCCACCCTCCTCATTCAAATACTGTTTCCTACTTAACCTCTCTTTCTTCATTCTACCATCATGAAAGTATTAAACGATATTAATGAATAGGTGAAGAGAAAAGGAAGAGGAAAGACGGAAAGACAAAGATGTGTATGAGAGATTAACCTACCAACTGGAAGACTGAGATGGGGAGGAGGGAGTACAAAGGAGTACAAAAGGAAAGCAAACAGCAACACAACTCATGGTCCTTTCGAGGCTGTTTGTTACAGAGTAGACTATGACTACAGTATCTAATTCTACATGCTGGAGGATAAGGATAGTAAAGCAAGAAAGCTCCCCTGCCTCCAAACTTTCCAGTTAAACGTGGCAGGAAAAACGAGAAAAAAAAACATGCATCATGGAAAAACTGACATGAAAATATCATAGGAGAGACTGAAACGGAAAAGTTTCATTCTATAATCTTTTCTATAAGCTACCAGTACGAATAAACTGAAAGAGAAAGTAGTAAAGTAAAATGAATAATCAACTAAACAAATAACGCATGACACTATGTACGGGTACGCTGAGTTAACGGGGCGTCTGTGGACACAGATTGGAAATTGCACATTGCACACTGCACAGTGAGGATGTTCAGGGGTGGTGTGGCAGCCTTGCCTGCACTATTGCCGTCCCTATAGTGTAATGTAAATAGGGTCTAAAACCCTATTCATACTACTCTATAGGGACGGTCACGCTCTCGTCACCCTCCACTCTCGCTCCGCTCACGGTCCTGGTGCATTCCCACGTCCGGTCCGCTCTCGCTTCACTCACGGTCCCGTCATCCCCTCTCCCGCAACAGTAGAAGTGCCGCCACCATTGATGGAGGATGTGTGACTTTTCACGAGCCGAGTTGGCAATGATCGCCATTGCACTGGATGAAGAAGAAGAGGAGAGAAGAAAACAGAGTCGGAAAAGAGAGTGTGGGTTCATCCAATCTTGCAAGATAGGAAAAGTGAAGGGGATTTCCATACACTGTTTCCTCATCTGATTGATGATGAAAGTAAATTTCACAGTTATTTTAGATTGAACATTGGAACATTTGAAAAAATACTATCAAAAATTGAGGATGACCTGAAAAAGGAAAACACATCATTCAGAGAGCTGAATCAAGACTGGAGCGGAGCGAGACCGTGGAGGGTGTTCACAAGGTCGGATCGCTCCGCTCATGGTCCACTCTCGCTCCAGTCAAAATATCTTTTGAATAAATCTAGAGCGGAGCGTTCCTTTACCATTACTGCCAGTGTGAATGCTTCCACTGAAATGCATTTAATGATCGTTAGTCAATTATTTTATGCCCATTGGCTCTAGTATAATTCGAATGATCAACTGTGAAATATTTATCGACAGCCATGTTATCATGTCCTTTGAATATTTTGAATACTTGAATTAAATCTCGTAACCTCCGTTTAGTCAGTGTAAGGCCCAATTCACACTATAGGGACGGTCGCGCTCCGCTCTCGCTCTGCTCACGGTCCGGTCAAATATCATTAGATGCATTTCAGTGGAAGCATTCACACTGGCAGTAGCGGTCAAGGAACGCTCCGCTCACGATCCATTCGAAAGATATTTTGACCGGAGCGAGAGTGGACCGTGAGAGGAGCGAACCGACTGTGTGAACACCCACCATGGTCTCACTCCGCTCCTAGGCTCCGGTCTTGATTCAGTCCTCGTACGGACGGGTACTGCTGCTGAGTCTCTTGAAAAGATAGATAGATAGATAGATAGATAGAGAGAAAGAGAGAGAGAGAGAGGGAGAGAGAGAGAGAGGGAGAGAGAAAGAAAGAGAGAGAGAGAGAGAGAGAGAGATTCCTGTTTTACAAGTACATCTAGCTGCATAGTAGTCTTCCTTACACTCTTCCTTAGCGATTTATTTTGAACATTACTCCTTAGCTTTCTCTTGTATGTAAATTATTTCGTTTTAATATGGGCATAGTTTACATAAATAAAAAACTATCAATACAGAAGTGTCATACGCAAAATATATCGCTAAAGCCCCTGTCACACATACGCGACTCAAGGCCCGACCGCGGCGCAACTCAAGGTCGTAACGGCTTTTGTCATCAGTCGTCCCTTGATTCTCCGACAAAGCCCGAACTCTGGAGGAAGGTCGTGAGCCTCTTGGACGAATCCTCGAGCCTCATGAATTTTTAATGCGTGCGTTAAAAAATCGTGGCCGCCTCACGACTTGCCAAAAGTTGGGTCACAGTTGCATCGTCGTCGGGAGTGTTGTATGTCGGTTGTAAAGCAGTCTTAGCTCAGTTGGATGCGTCGTGATACGGTCGCTGCATGTCGTGATGCTATCGCTGACAAAAAATCCGTTGTGAATGCATGTACCTCATCAACTGACTAGACACAGGAGAGGTCCATGGTGATGCGCTGAGTGTCATTGGTGGTCTAGGTGTGATGCCCTGCCCCACACTGGGTGTCAATGGTGGTTCAGGTGTGATGCCCCGCCCCACGTTGGGTGTCACTGGTGGTCTAGGTGTGATGCCCTGCCCCTCACTAAATGTCATTGGTGGTCTAGATATGATACTCCGCCCCATGGGTCGGTCGTGGGGGGACGTGGGGGTGTTGTGGGGGGATTGGGGTGCATTCCCCAAATGCGTCACGCAGTCGTCTTGTGTTCGTGGGCAGTCGTATCACGGTCGTGGCTGATAAAAATTCGTTAAATTTCAGATTTGAAGACTCGTAGCTCCATCACCTCGTGGTCGCCTCGTGATCATGTCGCGTTCTTGAGGACGTCATGACAGGTCGTGCAGCAGTCCTGACGCGGTCGTTAGGCAGTCATGAGCAGAGCAGATTCGGGGCCAGTCGGGAGGCGTGGGAGCCAATTAGGACACGACCTTGAGTCTCGCCGGGGTCGGCCCTTGAGTCACGTATGTGTGACAGGGGCTTAAGGGAGAGGTCCTGTGGAATCTCTAAACCCACAGTGAGTACGAAATTTCATTCAGGGCGGACCTATAGCTCTACACTGGAAACTCGCCTGACAGTATCTTGTGTGTTGTGTGGACGGCTCAATATGCTGGTGTGGGCATGGGTGTGGCAGTGGGAGTAGGAAATGAATATAGTAGGTGAGGCAGGATAGACACTGATACCATTCATTAAGCCGTTCCCACGACACAAGAAATCACCCGTATTTTAAGCGTTTGTCTACTTGGTTGTGTTATAGAGTTTACAGTGAAACTATTTGTCTCTTTGCTGCGAGTGTTCTCTCTCTCTCTCTCTCTCTCTCTCTCTCCTGAAATAAAATATTTAATGACCATTGACGGAGGATGTGTGACTCTTGAAAAGTCACACATCCTCCGTCAATGGTGGTGGCACTTCAGTTGAGGGGGAGGGGATGACGGGACCGTGAACGAAGCGAGAGCGGACCGTACGTGTGAATGCACCAGAACCACGTGCAGACGGAGAGTGGAGCGTGACTGGAGCGTGACCGTCCCTATAGTGTGAATAGGGCCTAACCCCTACACCGCGGGCATGTTTACCAATGTTTTGCGTGTCCCGCGGGGTTATTCGGGCTCCGACAGACTCTCAAAAAATATTTGCCAAAAATCAGGTATTAGTCCTAGAACAAAAAAATTACATATGCTTATGGCACATACCTTCAGCTTTCTCCTGGAATGTTTGTTGAGCCTCCTTTGGTTACCGTAGGACTTGTGGAGACCTCTGAAATAGGGTAACGAAGTCTCCACTTTACACTTCCCGACAACCCGTAATATGATTACCACAGCCAGATATAAACACTATAAACACTATTCTATGATTTTCAAGTAGTTTGGGATCCATACTCAAAAAAAAAAAACACTGTGAAAGCAATGGAAATTACGAGCGAGTCTGATCGTCGCACTTGCGCTAGTTCGCTCTTGGTACTCTGTCATTTATTATTCATAAAACCCCTCACACTTTATATTTCTATTACTATATCACATATATATCTGGAGTCTTTCTCCATAAGTTTCCTTCAGTAGTATTAGTTTATTGTCACTGAAGTCATTCAATTTTTCATTCAGTAAAATACGTAGAGAGCCACGGATTCACTTTCACTGTTATAACAAATTATTTGTACTCATATTCTTATATTACTAATTACTTACATTACTATTTACATTTTCTATTCTATTTTCAATATTTACCCTTCTATTTTACTTACACTATGTTATTCATTGTCACTTTCAGTAAGATAAAACTGTAATACACTGTTCAATCATATGTACTGAACATCCATTGCTTTCACCTGCTATTTACACATTATTTAAACATTATTTCCAAATTATTCTGCTTTCAGACTTGCACTGTTAGAACTGCTTCTGGCTGTGGTAATCGAAGAAGCAGGTAACACAGAGGGGAACCTGGCACTCAGCACACTGCCAAGAGGTGCGTTTGTGCTCAGGTGTGCGGCGGGTGGTATGTGCACATACCTGACACCTGCGAATCGCAGCCTTCCTTTTCCCTGTGGCAGGCATAAGCTCAAGTCTGTGCCGATCCATATACGCCCTCTGCTCAAGTCGGTCGGGAAGTGTTACTGGATGGTGCCTTGGAGTTGCTGCTGTCACCCTACCATATCTTTCCACCAGCTGCTGGACACAAGTCCTGGCGAACAACCTCAGGGAGAAGGACTTGGGTGGTTTGACCTTCATCTTGTACAGGATGAAGGCGTTCAGCATCGTCATATCTATGAGATGCAGAAAAACTTTCCTGTACCACCTAGTATTCTTCCTGAGGCAGTCGATCTCACCAATCATCATGTCGGACTTGTCCACCAGCCGCATGTTGATATTATAGTCCAACACAGCATCAGGTTTCATCACAGGTTCGCCTGTCCTATGGTCGACCTTCCCACTGTCTGTCATCTCCCCCTTATGTACGGTGGTGAGCATGTGCACGACCCTCTTGTCATGCCACCATATTGCCAGCATCTTCTCAGACTTGCGTAGGTGCACGTCTCCTCGCTGCGAGGTTCCTGCCTCTGGGAATTTGGGGAAGTGGGCACGATTACTTTTGACAGTGCCGCAGGAGCCAATGCCGTGCTCTGAAAGGTATTTGGCAAGTTTCGGTGCTGTATAGTAGTTGTCTGTATACAGCACATGATTCCCATCAAAATACTTTTCTAGGAGCACTTTCACTACACAGCCTGAGAAGCCAAGGGGGTGTGTTTTATCCAGATCGACAGTGCTGGCTGAATATATGACGAAGTCAAGGATGTACCCCGTCTTACAGTCACACAGTACAAAGAACTTAATTCCAAAGCGATGTGTTTGCTTGGAATGTACTGAACAAACCGAAGACGTCCTCTGAACAAAACCAAGGATTCGTCAATGACAACCTTCTGAAAGGGGTGGAAGAATGACATAAACTTATCCTTCATTCTGCTCAGAATCTCCCGGATCTTCCAGAGTGGGTCGGTTTGGGAAGGTACATCGTTGTCGGCAAAGTGCAGGTTTCTCATGATGTTCCGGAAGCGATCTCTGGCCATGTACTTATTGAAGGTGGGTGAGGGTAGTAAGGGGTCCATGGACCAGTATTCTTCCAACTCATGCTTCTTGGAGTGTGGCATGAGAAGCATGAGGGCAAAGAACACATACAGCTCCTGCACTCCCAGCATGGACCACTGTTGCATCTTGGCTGCACCTGTACCACTTGCAGCACGTGATTCATATCTGTTGGTCTCATCACATATGTGCTGCATGACTTCGTCATCTAGAAAGGTCAAAAGGTAGTCGACACACTCAGCATTTTCGTCCATAGTGAAGGTAGGCTGAACTCCTGAGGAGCTCCCATCAAACACTAAATTTTCTGGCACAAAATCTGACCCTTCCGTCCATGCGAAGGCGTCCAGGATTCCCTGTCGTGGCGGTGTAGGGCGGGTGGTGGTGGTGGTGGTGGAGGTTGGCTGTGAGGCAGATTTATCTCGGTCAAGGTCACTCGCACTGACCCTAGGTTGCCATACGGCACTAGCAGCCCTTACCCTACTAGCTACACTACTTTTCACTCTCCTTGATTTACCTCTACCTCTACGGCCTGCCTTCACTGTTGATGCTGGTGGTGACTCCGATGATGAAGACTCCGGAGATAACTCAGCCGACGATGATGAAGAAATGAGTGAAGTGGGGCTTGGGGAACGGGGAGGTGAATGCACTCGTGACTCATGGCGGGCTGGATCACGTGGGGGCATTGTTCTGGGGCTAACATGCCGCCTTTTCACTCCCTTCCCAAATTCCTGTCCTTGCTGCACTAAAGGCTCCTTTCCCTTGGAGCTAGACACTAATTCAGACACTGAAGCACTCGTTGTAGCTGTTTCTGGCACGATAACCTCACCCGCCTCATCACAAGATTCACCCGAATTGTCAAAGTCACTGTCCATCATAACCATGGACAATTCTGCCAGTTCACGTGCCACTGCAGAGTCACTAAGGCCTTTCCTGCTTGCCTCATTACTTTTCTTAGGGGTAGAGGTCACGGGGCCCTTTGCAATGGGCGCAGAAGCGGCAAGAATGGCGGGGCGTAAGTGCGACATTGTTTCTCTACAGCGGAGGACAAGGAACTAAATGCTGCGGCTTATCTGAGAAGGGAAGGGTTGACAATGACACTTAGGCTGACTGCTGCTAACTTACATGCTAATTTTTTATAGGTAGAAAATCTCGGCAATACATAAAGAAATAGGTAGTTCCAGGTGAATGTAAATGTCACTTAGGCTTCTCCCTTCCTTTCTGATTTATATTTTTATTACAGACATCGATTACAAGGCATAATTCAAAGGGGAAATTACCGTGGTAATGTAGCAAATGAATGCATGTGAGGTTTTGTCAGGTGATAATTAGCCAATTCCTGGTGTATAACACTATCACTTACCTGTTTTTTTTTTTGGTATATATTATTTTGTATAAGTATAGGGCATAGGGCTTATTTCAATGGATGAAATCTGTGGAAAAATCCGGGGGAAATTTGCGTAGCGCAGAGCGGCATGGGAGGTGAGAGGACAGGGTAATGGAGGGCAGGTAGGGAGGGAAGTCACGAAGGGGGTAAAATCGCTAAATTGTCAACAATGGATGGGAGTACAGATGAGATTTGGAGACCTGACTAGTGTTGGACATTGGCAGTACTGATATATGATACAAGCTACCACTTGAGAGCCCGGGATCATTCAAAACAACACAGAATCACAAAAGTGACGCCCCGCGGTATGATCCATTGTGGCCGAGCATCACGAAAGTGACGCCCCGCGGTTAAGGGGCTAAAGAGATTCAAGACTTCAAAATGTTCTTCGTATGGTTTATTTTCCAATCTAGGTATCATCTTTGTCATCCCTTGCTGTACCCTTTCAAGCTTTTCCAAATCGTTTTTATAATACACTGATCAAAATTGAACGCAATACTGAGGAGTAGACTGTAGCACCAGTCGAGCAGGGCAGTACTCCCGAGGTGGATGGAAAGCTGATGACAGGGAGTGCTGGAGTTCCCGTTTCATCAGCCCTCAGGACTAGTTCCTGACCCTCCCCCTTTGCTGAACTTTTTCAGTGTCTCAGTTACACAGAGAGTAGGCCAGCATGCTCTCCAGTACAAATTTCTCTAACTATCTTCACCAAACTACATGCACAGTACACACTACACTTCCTATTCAAAATTCACCAAAAATGGCGTCGATTCATCAAGCCTCGGAGTCCACGGGGGGGGGGACCAAAAATGCCCCCGCCATCCGCCCCTCTCCCAGTGATGACTCGAGGTGCCTGGAACCACTGTCTGACTCTCTTCTTCATTTCTGCAACATTCGCGGCCTTTCATCTAACTTTCGCTCTGTTGAGCACCACCTCTCCTCCTCTAAACCTCACCTTCTTTTTCTAACGGAGACTCAGCTGTCTGAGGCAACTGACAGCAAACCCTTTTCTGTATCCTCCTACTTTCTCTATACTCATTTCAAAGCCAAAGGTGGCTGTTGTGTATACATACGCAACGACTTATCTTGCTCTCGTGTTCCTGAACTTGATTCATCTGAATTCTCCACACTCTGGCTTCGGCTTTCCTGTCATTCTCTGACTAAATATATCTGTGCTGTTTACTTATCCCCTGATTCTACTGACTATCAAAAATTCTTCGACTATCTTACTTCTACAATGGAACACATTCTGTCCATTTCTCCTTTCTCTGAAATCTCCATTCTTGGAGATTTCAATGTTCACCACCACCTTTGGCTCTCCTCTCCTTTCACGGATCCACCTGGTGAACAAGCCTACATCTTTTCTATCCTTAATGACCTAGAGCAGCTTGTACAGCACCCTACCCTTATCCCTGACTGCCTTGGAGAGAGCTCCAACATACTTGACCTCTTCCTCACAACTAATCCTTCTGCTTACTCTGTTAATCTTTTCTCTCCGTTGGGCTCCTCCGATCACAACCTTATTACCTTAACCTGTCCTATCACTCCGGTACGGCCTGTGGACCCTCCAGGGAAACGTCGTCTGTTGCATTTTGGAGCCACGGACTGGGAGGTCCTCAGGCAGTACTTCTTTGATTTTCCCTGGATTGATTATTCCTTCCATGGCCGTGAGCCATCTGAGTGCGCCTTGCGCATTACAGAGGTTATTCTCTCGGGCATGGAAGCATACATTCCTTTCTCATATCCTTTGACTAACGCAAGAAAGCCTTGGTTTAATCACGCTTGTTTTAATGCTGTCTGCAACAAGGAGAGGGCCTACAAAAGGTACCGGAGCCAACCCACCCCTGAATCACATCATCTTTACGTTTCTGCCCAGAATCGTGCTAAGTCTGTTCTTCGCTCTACTAAAAATAATTTTATCCATACTAAATGCTCTCAACTCTCCAACTCGAATTCTTCCCGCTCCTTCTGGCACCTTGCCAAAAATCTTTCTAACAACTTTACCTTATCATCCTTCCCTCCTCTTTTCTACTCTGATGGTTCTGTAGCTATTTCTTCTACTGATAAAGCAGATCTCTTCGCACAGACTTTCTCCTCCAATTCCACCTTAGACGATTCCGGTGCTGTTCCTCCATCACTTCCCCCCTCTGACTTCCTCATGGCTGACATTAAAATTTCTTCAGTTGATGTATTTTCTGCCATCACTGGCCTCAGTACTAACAAGGCATATGGGCCTGATGGGGTCCCTCCTGTTGTTCTCAAGAACTATGCTTCTGTGCTTACACCCTGCCTAGGCAAACTCTTTCGCCTTTGTCTGTCAACTTGTACCTTTCCTTCTTGCTGGAAGTTTGCTCTCATTCAGCCAGTCCCAAAGAAGGGTGACCACTCCCAACCCTCCAACTATCGTCCAATTGCTTTAACGTCCTGTATTTCAAAAGTTTTCGAGTTAATTCTTAATAGAAAAATTTTAAGGCATCTTTCCTATCACAACCTTCTTTCCGATCGTCAGTATGGGTTCTGTCAGGGACGCTCCACTGGCGATCTTCTCACCTACCTTTCAGACTCCTGGTCATCCTCCTTTCGGGACTTTGGCGAAAGCTTTGCCATTGCACTTGACATCTCAAAGGCTTTCGATCGAGTCTGGCATAAATCTTTAATTTCCAAACTGCCCTCCTATGGTTTCTATCCCTTTATCTGTGCCTTCATCGCTAGCTTCCTTTCTGGTCGTTCTATAGCCGCTGTTGTAGACGGCCATCGTTCTTCTCCTAGATCTATCAACAGTGGTGTTCCTCAGGGCTCTGTCCTATCACCAACTCTCTTCCTTTTATTCATCAATGATCTTCTAAGCTGTACATCTAACCCTATCCACTCATATGCTGATGACTCCACCCTTCACCTTTCCATTCGGTTCCTGCAACGCCCATCTCAACAGCTACTTCATCAAACAAGGGAAGAGGCTATGGCACACCTAATGTCTGACTTGGCTCATATCTCTGACTGGGGTAAAAATAATATTTTTGTTTTTAATGCATCTAAGACTCAGTTCTTACACCTATCAACCCGACAAAATCTTCCACAGGTATACCCACTAATGTTTAATAATATTCAGCTTAATCCTGCATCATCCTTGAACATGCTTGGGGTTTCATTTACTCGGGACTTATCTTGGAAAGATCATATTACATCTCTTGTAAAATCTGCTTCCAAGAGATTGGATGTGCTAAGCCGACTCCGCTCTTTCTTTACCCCTGCACAATGGTTGACTCTATACAGGGGTTTTATCCGCCCGTGTGTGGAGTACAACTCTCATGTGTGGGGAGGCTCCCCACATACAGCTCTTCTCAATAGGGTGGAGTCAAAGGCTTTTCGTCTCATTAACTCTCCTCCTCTTACTGACTCCCTTCAACCTCTGTCTCTTCGCCGCACTGTTGCATCTTTATCTCTTTTCTATCGCTACTTTAATGGTCACTGCTCCTCTGAACTGTCTGCTTGCATTCCTCCACCTCTACGACGGGCGCGTAGCACCCGTCTGGCAGCAAACTCTCATCCCTTTTCTGTCCAACTCTCTAATGCAAGAGTTAACTGTTACTCCCAGTCTTTCATTTATGCAACAGGTCAGCTCTGGAACTGTCTCCCTCTGTCTGTATTTCCTGCTGCCTATGATCTCCAGTCTTTCAAACGCAGTGTGTCCATGCATCTCAAAATGATCGGATCTTGAATTTGGCTCTCTATTGTATTTTGTTTTTCTCTTGGAGGGAACTGTTACTGCGGGCTCATGGCCTTTGGTTCCTTCTTCCTCGCTAAAAAAAAAAAAAAAAAAGTGCGGGCATACTAAGGAATTGTACAAAGTAAGGACGATATTATCGGATTATTATTCAAATGCTCTACCTATAAACACAATCAATTTAATTTTTTTTTTCACAGCTTCTGTACATTCTTTGTTTGGTTTCAAATCGTTTGTTATTATAACTCCTAAGTCTTCTTCATGGTTTACCCTATCAAGCTGGACATTAGTCATACTATAACTACGGTAGCTCCAACGTTTTGACTGTCAATGATTACCAAGCTACATTTATTAATATTTAAATTCATATCGATTCATATGGATGTGAGACTATGGTGTGGCATGGAAATGAAAAGTCAAGAGTAAGAGCAGTGGAGATGGGACTGCTGAGGAATGTACGTGGACTACAGAGGGTGGATAGAATACGAAATAATGTGATTCGTGAAAGATGCGGAGTGAGGAAGTCGGTGGACACCAGAATCGAAGAGAGCGTACTGAGATGGTATGGTCATGTGGAGAGAATGGATAACGATAGTGGTGAAAAAAGTATATCTGAGTGAATTCGAAGGAGGGAGGAAGCGAGGTAGGCCAAGGAGAAGGTAGAGAGATATAGTGGACTAGTGTGTGAGGAAGAGAGGTTTGGAAGTCAGTGAGGCTAGGGAACGGACAGGAGATCAAGCTGGCTGGATGAATGTTGTGAGGAGAAGTGCATGATCAGGGATTTTGGCACCCCTTTTTAACATGGCAACGTCTGGATTGACTCAATCGGATACGTTTATGTGAAGCTACGGAACGTGGTGAATGTTTTTTGGCGTATCCGATAAAGCCAGGATTCCGGGGGCTTGAATGATGAGTGAATGGATGCATGGCCCATAAGACTGGGCAAATTTGGGCTGTCTGGACATTGCTACTCCTCACCCTGCCCTAGGGTGGGAAAGGAGATCTGGATGATGATGATGATGATGATAAATTTATTTGCCAGACTTGGGCCCAGTTAAACAGCTGATCAAGATCTCTCTAAATTGCCTGCCTTTCAGTGAAAATTTGAGAGAGAGAGAGAGAGAGAGAGAGAGAGAGAGAGAGAGAGAGAGAGAGAGCGGCGAACTGAGGCACTATCAATGAAATATGCAAACAAGACATCCCTTAGGCTTCTCTCTCTCTCTCTCTCTCTCTCTCTCTCTCTCTCTCTCTCTCTCTCTCTCTCTCTCTCTCTCTCTCTCTTTTCTGCTATTGAAGCATAATTAAAAAAAAAATGCTAAGGGATCCAACAACAATGGGCATATGTATTAATATTCAGTACAACGTGTGTGATTAACAACTTCATCCCAATGAAGTCTTTTTTTCTTTCTTTCTTTTACCACCGAACGTTAGTAATAGCTGTATCGCCAACTATGTAGGGATGGATCAGATTCCAATGACGTCACGTAGGTAAGGCTCAGGGGCTCTACTATTAAAATACTTCAGAAGACCAGGTATATTTATACAGACTGCAGAAAATTGCTACTTAAGTGCAAAGCTATTCGCAAAGTACCACTATGCTACATAGGAGTTGCGAACCCGGGTGGCAAAAATATTAATTTTGTTCTTCATTTTTCTTTCCTTCTTTTTTCATCATAGCCCAAAGCGAAAAGTCGTGTATAGGTACATCAGGCATGAAAACAATTCTCAAGAATCAGGGATGTTACCTTCATATTTACAGCAACACGCAAGCAGCAGTATTGTAGTTACAACTTCAGGCATATTAAAACTATCCCACTCAGTACTGGTGTCATTATATTAGAGGGTTTATTTTATAATGACATATCTGTGGGTTGGATGGATTAGATGTGAAAACTTGTAGCGAAATCTGTATGTTTATAATTATACCCTCACACCAAGGAACGAAACTTTTTTTTTTTTTTTTTTTTTTTAAGTTCACTCAATAAAACATCTGACCACCATCTGCCTTCCTTCTTTTCACTGTGTCATTATCAAACCCTCAGTCACGTCTCAAATTATTTCTTCCTGGAAAAAATGACAAAATAATAACCCCAAAGACCTCTCCATATACACTAAGTTCCCACCAAAATCCAAATGTCATCAACACCAACACAGAGGCGTGGCGCCCCCCATTGTTAGTGTCAGTAATAGCCCAGGGTGTGACAGCATCACCCAGTGGCGCGGCGCCCCCCATTGTTAGTGTCAGTAATAGCCCAGGGTGTGACAGCATCACCCAGTGGCGCGGCGCCCCCCATTGTTAGTGTCAGTAATATCCCAGGGCGTGTCAGTATCACCCAGTGGCGCGGCGCCCCCCATTGTTAGTGTCAGTAATAGCCCAGGGTGTGACAGCATCACCCAGTGGCGCGGCGCCCCCCATTGTTAGTGTCAGTAATATCCCAGGGCGTGTCAGTATCACCCAGTGGCGCGGCGCCCCCCATTGTTAGTGTCAGTAATAGCCCAGGGTGTGACAGCATCACACAGTTACTGCCGCCATCGCACTCTGTGTTGACAAATCTTCTTAAATAGCTTAGCTCAAAATTCATTACACCGATAATGACCCATTATCACCTCATCATACAGGCCATACACATGTTTAACTGTAAACACACCAGTGACATACAGCTCCACACTAGCATACATAATGGCTGTTTTGTGGCCCTGAATCATAAATGACATTCATTTCTTTTTTTCTTAATGGGGTAAATGTAATGAATAGCACCTCCTTTTAAAATGCAGATTTGTACTGAGGAAATGAAATGACAATACTTTATTAAACATTATTGTCCTGGAAATTATGATAATGAACCAACTGCACACTGTGAAAATGATAGTTGCCAATCCTTGAACATTACGTACTGTATGGTAGTTGACCTGAATGGACTGGAGTGGACCTGAATGGATGTAAAGGAAGTGAGTAAACCTTGTGTGAATGAACGGGGACTGACATGACTGGGCCATGGACGTGGATGACGTCAAGTAGCCTGATGAAAAAGACACGTGTAGACGGAGGGCTGGGTTGTACAGTGTTCCTTGCATGGACTGGTGACATGATTAGGGCTATAAACAAAAGGATCATTGAACACAACTATGACATGAGCAGATTCAACGTAAGCAATGCTGTTGTCAAATATTGCAGTGATACTAGCAACTTTATTCAAGACAATGGAATTTGTGTTAGCCAAACCCTTGGTACGCCTGGTCAACTAGCGTACAACATGTTCAGCTTCTTTGACGTAAAGAATGTTGTCACAACTCTGGCGTACTTTACTGAAGGCGATCATTGTGTCAGTACACTTGAAGTCGCGGGTTCGACACCCGGGCCGACCACTGGTAGGGTGTTTTTATCCTAGTCTGTTGGCACCTGGAAATGAAACAAAGACCTGGATTTGTAAAGAGAATGTTTCGTGGCGAAGTGTGTTTGAACGTTAAGGTGCTTTCCTTGTCAGTCACGCAGCTCCCAACTTCCATCCACTTAAACTTTTATTATGACGCGCAGGGAGTACATGAATATCGTTGAATCTCATGTATTCACGGAGAAAAGACTAAAAATGACGATGCCCCCACGAGTGAATTATTTCAAGGAAACACACGAGTGAATTATTTCAAGGAAACAATCACTACACACCAATATCTGGCGGGGTGGGAGAGGGTGCGTTGAGTTTTGTTGAAGGATGATTTGTGTTGTGACAGTGAGGTGCCTGAGGTTAGTGTGTTGTGGTGTGGGTGGCTGCATTGCGGTGTGGGCATAGTGTATTGTTTGTCAGTTGTATGTTGGGCTGGTATTGTAGCAGGGA